>NW_015426369.1:0-1260 GCF_001527695.2 Protobothrops mucrosquamatus | reverse complement strand
AAAAGGCTATTGATTTTAGTCTTAAGTGAGAAGTGATGGAATATTAGCGTTTGGACTAGTAAGCCATCCTCTTAAAACATTAGGTTGCATATGTGGACAGATATATAAACTTGAAGTGCAATAGGTAAATAGATAAATCTCCAAGCTTGTGAAGCAAAGCAAAAAGCAAAACAAAACCCTGAACTTCTTTAACTTGTGTGAAGTATTGTAAATACAGTATTAAGATGAAAGACAACTGCTTTAATGCCTTCTCCTTTTGCTCATGGGTTTGTTCCTTCATTTCTTCTTCATATTTCTTCAGACAACTCTTCCAAAACCCCAAGATGACAAAATCAAGCTTTGGCATAAAATCTGCCTAAATTAATAGGGAGCTCTTCAACATGGTTAGTGCTAATGTCATAATATGTAATGGTATGTGAAACTGACCTTGAGAAGCAAAGGGAAGAGATGCCGCCTAGGAAATGGTCAGACAAGAGATGGGCGAGTCTCCAGCAGCTTAACATTCAGAGGAAGATACTTAGGAAGGTCCCACTCTAATTGATCAGAAGTTAAAAGTGATGGTGGGAGATTTGTACTTTCAGACTTATCAGATTTCTCAGGTAAATCAGACAGAAGTTCTTCTGTGTTTCTTGTCTGATTTAGCTGGGAAGGCTGACACGGCATGATGGGGTTGCTTTTGAACTGGACATGTACTTTGTTTTGCAAGGGTGTCCACTGTCACAGAAAATGAGATGTGTCATGTTTTTATCATTTTTGACAGTGCTTTTTTTCTTAAAAAAAAAAGGTGCCTGAACTCACACACGTCATACAACCCGCCTTGCCTACCCTACAAGGTTCCATCCAAAAAAGGTGCCGGAACTCTGTTCTGGGCGTTCTATGAAAAAAAAAGCCCTGCTTTTTGACCATTCATAGTAAGACCTTCTTCTTTGCTTTATTTATTTATTTATTTGTTTGTTTGTTTGTTTGTTTGTTTGTTTGTTTGTTTGTTTGTTTGTTTGTTTGTTTGTTTGTTTGTTTGTTTATTTATTTATTTATTTATTTATTTATTTATTTATTCATTCCCTGGCTCCAGGGAATTGTTAACGCTTCTTTGCAGGAGGGCGCCTTTCCTGCGGCCCTTAAGGAGGCCGTTGTGAGGCCCCTCCTCAAGAAGCCTTCCCTGGACCCAGATGAACTGGCCAATTATCGTCCAGTCTCCAACCTTCGCTTTGCAGCGAAGGTTGTTGAGAGTGTGGTTGCGCGGCAATTCCCTCGGCACCT
>NW_015426368.1:0-1260 GCF_001527695.2 Protobothrops mucrosquamatus | reverse complement strand
AATGCCTACTCATTTCCTTTACATTCTGTCTTTATCATGCAGGACTACATACAAGCCCAGTTGCAAAGCGTGCTAGATGGAATGGAATGATTAGCCTAGATGGAATGGATTGATTCGCCTATGATTTGGCATCTCCTGGAAACCTGGCCATCGTCTTGGCAGTGGGGGTGAACCAGACCCATAATGAAGTCATTTGGTTTGATAAAAGAGAATATTTGCAGCTCAGGGTTGAGTTCGCACTGATGACCTTACCTAGTTTGGTAATGAAACGTCTGCCAGAAAAACAAGAAAGGTGTTTTTAAAACCTGGCTTTAAAGTGCTGTGTGAAGCTTCATAGATTCTTTCCTCTGCCCCTTTTAGTAACGCTCTGAGATTGGACATAAATGCTATTTTCACCCCAGATGCTCAAATCTGCATTCAGAAGGACTTCTGACTGGGCGCAATACACCAATCCATGCAAGGAAGCAAACAGGAAATATTTATTTGCAATGTCAGGCCAGGAAGAACCCAAGGGAGGTGAACTCCGATCAAATTTTGCTCTGCTTTTTTAACTGGTTTAAGCATGTTGTCTGAATATTGCCTTCGACTGGTTTTGGGGGGGGGGGTGTCACTTCGCAACCAAGACCTTTCCTTCCCTGGTCCTAAGGATCGCTACCCCATTCCTGCTTCTCCTTCCAGTTTTTTGGTGGTTTTTTTTGGTCACTGATCCAACAGCCCCACTTCTCCCCACACCCCACCCCACCCTGCTGCCCCCGCTGCTCCTTCTACAGAACCTTGGTGGAAGGTTTAAAGGTGCAAGAAAGTCACTCGGAAGCAGACTAGAGGCGCCTGCCTCCCCCATTACCCCCCCCCCCCATGTCAAGATTGCCTCTGGCTCTTACTCCGTTCTCTGCCCGTTTCCTTCTCCATGGGCAGGACACGGGCGCTCACATGCGTGCGTGTGTGTGTGTATCTTCGTGCGCCTTAGCTGGGGGGTTGGGGGAAGCAGAAGAAGAGACCCACGCTCCGCTCCCGACTCCCATGCAGGTCTTTTTCAGAGAAGCTGCAGCAGCCCCAGCCTCCGCCCCTCCTCCTTGCAGAGGGTGGGGGGCGCGCGTCTCCTAGCAAGAGTTTTTCCCCCGCTGGAGAACTTGGCCAGCGCTCTGGCGGCGGGGTGTGTGTGTGTGGCGGCGGCGCCGACGGTGGAGGAGGAGGAGGAGTGGGGACACTGAAGGGAAGAAGGAAGAGAGCAGGGACTTGACTCTTTTTTTTTTTCTCCTC
>NW_015426367.1:0-1260 GCF_001527695.2 Protobothrops mucrosquamatus | reverse complement strand
GTGATGGTATCACCCAGAGTGGTAGTTTAACATCAAACTTAAAAAAATACTTTTGCCAAACTCTTAACAGTGCAGTCCTTATTATATGATTTCTGAAGGTTTTATCTATTTTTTTCTGCATAAAAAGATAAGCATGCCACCCAAAGTACAAGTCCCATCCTTCGACATTCAAAATCCCTTTGTTGGACAAATTAATCCAATCAGTCATCCACGTTAATGCACAAGAATCATAATAAAGTGTCAGATTTGGTACTTTAAGTCCTCCACGTTCTCTGGTATCTTGAATAATCTTAAATTTAACTCTCGCCTTCTTGCCTTCCCAGATAAAACGATTCAAATCTCTTTGCCATTCTTTCAAGTTAAGTTCATTTTTTAAGATAGGTATCATCTGAAATAAAAAAAGAAACTTAGGCAAAATGTTCATTTTGATGGCTGCTATACGACCCAGCAAAGAAAGCTGTAGTTTTTTCCACATTGATAAGTCCTTTTGTACCAATTTTCACAATCTTTCATAATTATTCTGATACAATTTCACATTGGAGGATGACAAAAAAATTCCCAGATATTTGACTTTATGAACCACTTCAAATCCTGACATTTGCATAAGTTGATCTTTACCTTTAGCAGTCATGTTCTTTGTAAGAATTTTAGTCTTATTCACATTAATTTTAAATCCAGCCATTTTGCCATACTGATACAGCTCTTGTAACAAAAATTCCAATGATTCAATTGGTTGAGTCAATGTAAAAACTAAATCATCAGCAAAAGCTTTAAGCTTATATTCTTTAGTAGAAATCTTTAAGCCTTTAATCATTGGAGATTCTCTAATTCTAGACAACAGGATTTCCAAAGACAGTACAAATAACAATGGAGAAAGTGGACAACCTTGTCTAGTACCTTTTTGTATATCTATAAGTTCTGTCAAATCTCCATTAATAATTATTTGAGCGCATTGTTTTTGATAAATCGCTTTTATGGCTGTTTTAAATTGATTTCCAAAATTCATGTAGTCCAACATTTTGTTTAAAAACTGCCAGTCCAATTTGTCGAAGGCCTTCTATGCATCTAGGAAAATAAAAGCCGATGGCACTTGATTGTTCTTGTCCAAATATTCCAATAAATTCACAATTTGTCTAATATTATTCTTCATATATCTTCCAGATATAAAACCAGTTTGATCATCATGTATATAATATTGCAATATCTGCATCAGTCTATTAGCCAAAATTTTTGCAAAAATTTTATAATCCACATTCAGCA
>NW_015426366.1:0-1260 GCF_001527695.2 Protobothrops mucrosquamatus | reverse complement strand
TGGACGTTAATGCTCAAGTTTTCTCACGAGGTTAGGTGGGACGGGAAGGGGGGGGAAATGTGGGGAGGGGGTCGAGGGGGTGTGTGAGAAAATAAAAAGTCGATTCTCTCTTCATTTGTGGATTTCCTCCTGAACAGAATCTCATCCTATCCTAGACTTGTAAAAAAATAAATCTTTCTTCCGAAGCCTGCACTTTTTTAAAAAAAAAAACACAACAACCCAGATTTCTTTTCCCGGGACACACTGTAATTAAACAGATGAAGATCTCTTCGTTAACTTTTTGGGAAGAACACACAGACACACACACACAGACACACAAAAACGGATTCTTAAATGTACTGTAGGGGACGAGGAGAAAGCAAATCTTATTTTGTAAATGTAAAAAAAGAAAAAAAAAATTAAATTAACTCACAGAGATAAAATAAACCAACCTGGTTTTTGGTTGTTTTTATTTTGCACCCCCCCCACTCCCTCTTTTTGCTTTTGGATCTAATGAGCTGCGGATTGGATGCCTTAAAAAGCGGGCAGGGTGGGCACCGGATCCCCATTGTTAAAAAAGGGGGGCTTTGTGTGTGTGTGTGTGTGTGTGTGTGTGTGTGAGGGAAGCAGAGGCCTTTTTAACCTGGAAAATGTTGCTTTGCAATCCAGTGGGGGGGGGATATGCCTCCTGCCTTTGGACTCCCAAACTGGACAGGGTGGGTGCAAAGACCCCCTCCCCTGCGCCCCCATTAACCCCAGGGCGACGCTCTGCCCTAAACAGGCACCCCAAAATTTAAGTGACACCATTCCGGCCTCTCTGGATGGGTGCTTTTTTTTTTTTTTCTTCCAGATTTAAAAATGGGTGGTGGGCTGTTTTTTTTTTTTTTTTTTTTCCCCCAAACAGCAACATCTGGCCTGGGCCCAAGGAGGGAGGGGAGGGGGCTCTGTGCCATTTTGGGGAAGGGGAGACAGAGGTGAGGATGGCCTGAAAGAAGCATCTCTGGAATTCAAAGGGGTGGGAGAGACCCTTCCCCTGCTGGGAGAGGGGAGGGGGGCTGGCTCTTAAAGCATCCTGGGGAGAGGCAGGTTTTGCCCCTGGAGTTTAGTGTGTGTGTGTGTGTGTGTGTGTGTGTGTGTTGGGGCTTTGTGCTTTGCACTCTGTGTGTGTGTGTGTGTGTGTGTTTGTGCATTCCTAGCTTATCCTGGAGGGAGGGAAGCTGGAGGGGGGGGGAAGGAGGGAGGGGCACCTATAAAACACATCTCCAGCTTAAGCCCAGCCAG
>NW_015426365.1:0-1260 GCF_001527695.2 Protobothrops mucrosquamatus | reverse complement strand
ACAAGCGGGCCTGACCTAGGGTGAATTTTAAATAGGGATAATTTTTAATGATTTTAAATAGTCACAGCCACTAATATTTGGATTTTAATTGGTTTTTAGAAGGGGTAATTCTGTATATTGTTTTAACATGCTGTGAGCCGCCCTGAGTCCCATGGGGAGAAGGGCGGCATATAAATTTTGTAAAATAAAATAAATAAAACAAAATGTGGCCGAAGGGCAGAAATGGGGAGGGAGATAGGCGGGTGGGGGAGTTCAAGTGGAGGAAAGAGGCACTCCCTTACTTTACCAAGCTCGGCTGGGAGGGACAAGCCAGGAAATGGCTTTGATTGGAGTGGATCCTAAGCACTTCTGGGATTTGGTTACCATGGTAATGGGAACTGCCAAGATTGCTGTCACTAAGTGATATATGTATTCTGTAAGATCTCTCCCAAGTCATATAGTCTATGTTTTTTATATGACAGATCACCTGCAATCCACATAACTTGTGAACTTCAACTCCCAGAATTCCTGAGCCAGCTATGCTGGCTCAGGAATTCTGGGAGTTGAAGTCCACGAGTCATAAAAGAGCCAAGGTTGCCTACCCCTGGTCTAGTATAATGTTCAGATAATCATATGAAAGCCTATTTTCTGGAGTCTTGCGTATTTTCTGTTTGATTGTAAATTTTCGCCACCTTATTCCTAATATAAAAAGGCATAGAATGATAGAATAGAATAGAGCTGGAAGGGATCTTGGAGATCTTCTAGTCCAGCCCCCTGCTCAAGCAGGGATCCAATACCAATTCAGACAAGTGGCTGTCCAGTCTTTTCTTAAAAACCTCCAGTGATGAAGTATCCACAAATTCTGAAGGCAAGCTGCTCCGCTTAATCTCACTGTTAGGAAGTTTCTCCATAATTCCAGGGTGCACCTCTGTTTGATTAGTTTTCATCTTTTGATATAGTTCATCATCAAAATCTTTTGGTATAATTCATCATCAAATGTCTAATTTACAATCCGAAATGCATACAATATACACATATGATTTACGTAGTCCAAGAAATATCATGTAAAATCATCAAATTAGATGAGAGTATGATAATTTTAATGCTGGACGACATCAAGGGATGGATCAGATGCTTTAGGCAAGAAGGAATGCAAATAGCAGAGATTACATAATAGTTCCATCTTGATTGCGTCCTAAGTTAAAATATTCTTGTAGTAATTTAAAAGTGCATTAAATTTGGATTTCATTACTTTTAAATTCAGGTCATCATGCACTGAGA
>NW_015426364.1:0-1261 GCF_001527695.2 Protobothrops mucrosquamatus | reverse complement strand
AAAAAAAATACTTTATTAATTTTCTATTGTTACATTTCATTCGTGCTTAACGAACAACGTGTTGTCTGGGTTGATTTGTTTTGCTTGGTAATACGAGTTAAGTTCTTACCCTCTACCCCGTTTTTCCAGCCATTGGTGAAAGAGTGCAGAGAAGAGCAACAAAGAGGATCAGGGGACTGGAGGCTAAAACATATAAGGAACGGTGGCTGGAATTGGGTATGTCTAGTTTAATGAAGAGAAGGACGAGGGGGGACATGATAGCAGTCTTCCAGTATCTCAGGGGCTGCCCCAAAGAAGAGGGAGTCAAGCTCTTCTCCAAAGCCCCTGAAGGTGGGACAAGAAGCAACGGATGGAAACTAACCAAAGAGAAAAGTAACCTAGAATATAAGGAGAAACTTCCTGACAGTTAGAACAATTAACCAGTGGAACACCCTGCCTCCAGAAACTGTGGGTGCTCCATCATTGGAGCCTTTTAAGAAGAGACTGGACAGCCATTTGTCTGAAATGGTATAGAGTTTCCTGCCTGAGCAGGGGGTTGGACTAGATGACCTCTAAGGTCCCTTCCAACTTTATCATCATCATTATTATTATTAAATTGAGAGCAGGACGAGAAACAACAGTTGGAAACTGACTAAAGAGAGAAGCAACCTGGAATTAAGGAGAAAATTCCTAACGGTGAGGACAATTAACCAGTGGAACAGCTTGCCTCCAGAAATCGTGGACGCGCCATCCCTGGAGGTTTTTAAGAAGAGGCTAGACAGTCACTTGTCTGAGTCTCCTGCTAGAGCGGGGGGGTCTCCTGCTAGAGCGGGGGGGTTGGACTAGATGACCTCTAAGGTCCCTTCCGGTCCTAGATTCTGTACAATTCTGCAGTTCTGTGATCCTTCCTTTTCCAGGACATGGCCCTTTCAGCGCCTAGCTCCCTCAAACACCCCCCCACCCCCCCACTTTGCATCTACAATAGCTTGCTAAATTACATCACATTTTAATTCTTTCTCTTGGGAAGGACGCCCAACTATCCTTCCGGGATTCTGCTCTTTTTTTTTTTTTGCAAAGTTTCCAATCTTCCCTCTTGCACAGAATCCTATTCGGTAGTCCTCTCTGCTTTTTGTTGCAATTGGCTTCCCCGGAATCCCGTATTTGGCTCGGAGGAAGGAGTGAAACTTGGCTCAAATTTGCAATCGCTCGTTTTGCAATTCTTGATGACAAAGAGCTGATTTCCAAGGGTTTCACGGCACATTTGAGTCAACCCCAACATTTT
>NW_015426363.1:0-1261 GCF_001527695.2 Protobothrops mucrosquamatus | reverse complement strand
ACAATCCATCTTCTCCATATTGATAAAAATTGTTCATTTGAGTGATCCTTCAGATAAGCCGAAATTTTTGCCATTTCAGCAAGATGTGAAACCTTCAATCTCCAGTCCTCCATTGTAGGTAAAACTTTACTCTTCCAATTTTGAGCTATCAACAAACGGGCAGCAGTTAAACAATACAACATCAAGTTCGTTTCTTTTATGTCCAAATTTTGTGTAATACCTAGGAGAAACAACTGAGGCAAGAAAAAAATTCTTCTTTTAAAAACTTGCTGTAGATTCCACCATAGTTTTATCCAAAAAGCATTAATAACCTTGCAAGTCCACCACATATGAAAAAAAGTTGCATCTTGTTGTCCACACCGCGATCTGATAATCTGTTCTAAGGGAAAGCTGAGGAGAAAAGACATTATGCTGTAGGAATGTTGCAGAAGCTGTTGCGTACACTGCTTCCTTTGTTGATTATTTCCCCGTCTTCCCTATACTTTTCAATTTCATGAAACAAGGCCCAGTTCTAGAAAGCAAGGAAAACACAACTAGCCCTAGCTTCTGTTTTTTTTCTTAAAGGCCAAGAAATCAGATTTCCAAAAGTGTGGTCGGTAGGTGTTCAGTGGGACAAGATCTTCCACAGATTTTTAGTTCTCAATAATAAAAAGGAAGGAAGCTACATACAATATTTTTCATTATTTCATCTTTATCCACTTCAATTTCTTCTGCTATCCATTCTCTAAATCTGGTATAGTATATGTTTCACTATGGGGTTCTAGCAAATGATCAACCACCATCTCTAATTGAAAATCATGTCCAAAAGCATGTTTTTTTAAAATATATATATATATATATATATATAGGACTTTGCCCAAGAATTTGAAAAAAATGACTCTTGTATTAGTTGTTCCAGGATGTTAATAATGTACATTACCAGAATCTAAGGAGAATGCAAAATGTTTTCCTGTTCTATTTATTTCATAGGAGAGAAATTTGATACTATTTTGTTTACAAGGTTTCAAGTCAATACACATACAATGTGAACAAGAAACCTGTGCATGGAGATCAAAGTGAATAGAGCTAGAAGATGTTACTACTTATATTTATCTGTTTTTGTGAACATGTGTCTACAATCTGAAACAATATTTTTTAAATTATCTGTAATTGTGGATGCCACATAAATATTCAGAAAATATAAGTGCCATCTAATTAAACAAACTCTTTCCTCCCATTTTTGCTATTAAGAATGTAAACATTCACATTTGCTCAATATAGC
>NW_015426362.1:0-1261 GCF_001527695.2 Protobothrops mucrosquamatus | reverse complement strand
TTCTGCCCACAATTCCCTCCAGCGCTTCACCCTGCTGAATCTTAAAACCACGGAGACCCAAAGCTGAAATCAGGGGGAATGGCCTGATTGGGAGAGCCAGAAAGCAATGGGGCAGGCTCCCCACTGGAGTTGTGGGGCTCCATGACTGAGGGTTTCAAGCAGAATACAGAATTCAGAATAACAAAGTTTGAAGGGACCTCGGAGGTCTTCTAGTCCAACCCCCTGCTCAAGCGACCTCTGTCCAGTCGCTTCTTAAAAACCCTCCCTTGGTGGAGCACTTGCAACTTCTGGAGGCCAGCTGTTCCACAGATTGATTGTTCTCCCTGACAGAAATTTTTCCCTTAGTTCCAGGTTTCTTCTCTCCTTGCTGAGTTTCTATCCTTTGTTTGTTTGTCCTGCCTTCAGGCACTTTGGAGAGTAGCTTGACTCCCTCTTCTCTGTGACAAAGCAAAGCAAAGATGGGACGAGATCTCTCCAGGATGCTCTGAGGATTTCTGCACCGGAGGGAGGTTGGGCTAGATGACCTCCAGCGTCTTTTCCCCATCCTGTCTTTCTAGGAGGTCTCCACATTCACAGGAGCTTTCTAACTCGGACATGGAGCATTTCTCACAATCAGAAATGTGAGGTTGTGACCCTAGTCTCCTGGTGAAGCCATGGTGGATCTTCGTGTCACCTGAGCATGGACCAGTTTTGGTCTGCCCAGAGGATGAGCTGGGCCAAAGTGGGCAAGGGGTTCTGTCCCGGCCTCTCCTCCTCCTGGAAGTCCTCCTTGCCTGGGACCTTCTGGCTTCCTGACCAGGCTGACAGGAGGACCATCTTCTCCAACAAAGTGTCCAGCAGCAGCTGGAATGGGGGAGGGCATTCTCCCAAAGGAGGTTCAGGAGATTAAGGGACAGTGGGAGGGGGACGTGGAGGGTCAGTCTCATGGCTCCCCCAGAGTGGGGTACCTATCAGAGCACACCAACATCAGGGCGCCTTCCTTTTTTTAACATCTGTTCCACCTTTGATGGTCGTGAAGAGAGCCTGAGAGACCCCAGAGAAACCTGCAGGTGCCCAGAACACGTCTGGACCGAGGAGACGCCACACAGCCGTTCCTTTGCACTGAGCAAACTGCACAAGTGACAATGTGCGGGACCTACCACACTTCCCGTAGACGGGATCCTTGCACTCAGCCAGGCATCCCTAACGGAAACACTTCTGCCTCCCAGGACACTTCCGGTCACTTTCACACCTCACGGGAGGAATAGTGACCGTGCCTGGA
>NW_015426361.1:0-1261 GCF_001527695.2 Protobothrops mucrosquamatus | reverse complement strand
GAAGACCTTGACATCTTATGGATTATGGGCCATCAGCGGTGTGTCCGTAGATGGCTGATGAGACCGATGTTAGCACGGAATGTTCTGCCACATACTGAACAGAGAAATGTGGACACTATTGCTTCAGCATTTGCAGCTCTGGCTTTACGGAGTGCTCGCTTCTCTTGTGCCAAGATTGTCCTTCTGTGTTCATATGTCTAGCAACCCTGGTAAACCAGGGTACGCCATGTCGGTCGATCATGCGCCAAAAATTCCCAAGAGATGGTGTCGATATCCAGGGACTTGAGAGATGCTTTCAGCGTGTCTTTGTATCGCTTCTTTTGTCCCCCATGCGATCGCTTTCCTTGAGACAGCTCACCATAGAAGAGCTGTTTAGGGATGCAATGGTCTGGCATCCTTACAATGTGGCCTTCCCAGCACATCTGGGCTTTCATCAACAGAGTGTAAACTGATGATAGGCCTGCTCTGGAGAGGACATCTGTATCTGGTACCTTATCCTGCCACTGGATCCTCAGAATTCTGTGAAGGCAAGTCATGTGGAAGTAATTCAGTTGCCTGATGTGCCTCCTGTACACTGTCCAGGTCTCACTAGCATACATTAGGGTAGTTAGCACTGCTGCCTGGTAAACTTTAAGCTTAGTAGCAAGGCTTATTCCACGGCGGTGGAATAGGGATCAGCTAAAGTGATAGAACTTAGAGAATAGAACATAGAATAATAGGATTAAAAGAGATATTGGAGGTTTTCTAATCCAACTCCCTAATCAAGCAGGAGAACCTATACAATTCTGGACATTCATTCCTGTTTGTGTCTTGGCCGTCCAAAATCGTAACAATAAATAGATATTGTTCTTTATCAGATGTTCTTTGTCCAATTGCACTGACAGCAAATTGAAAAAGTTAACCCTCATCTGACCCATTTTAAGTTAATATAACCTTCAACAATTCCCAACTCACATCCATCAGTGACTGAGACACTAGATACCAGCAATTTCCATTGTATGGAGACTTTGAAAAATGTGCTCATTCTTAATACTGTAATGACTGATCACATTGTCTTCCACATTGCCCATTAAATGTGTCAATGCACGATAACAATACAGAAAAGAGATGGGGTACTTTTCAGCCCCGTTTCAGTAACAAGAAAAAAAATCTTCTTGTATTTGTTTTAAACGAGGAGGTGTTAAATCGCAAGGAAGCCACACAAGAAGCAGAAATGGAGCCAGACTTGTATTATTTTAATTCCCTTTTATATTTTTGTCAT
>NW_015426360.1:0-1261 GCF_001527695.2 Protobothrops mucrosquamatus | reverse complement strand
GGATGCAGTATTCCAAGTGTGGCCTTACCAAGGCATTGTAAAGTGGTATTAATACTTCATGTGATCTTGATTCTATCCCTCTGTTAATGCAGCCTAGCACTGTGTTGGCTTTTTTGGCAGCTGCAGCACACTGCTGGCTCATATTTAAATGATTGTCCACTAGGACTCCGAGGTCCCTCTCGCAGTTACTACTATTGAGACTAAAGCAGCCTCATATAAGGAAAACCTGTATAAAATGTTTTATAGATGGCACATGACACCAGTAAGGTTAGCGAAAATGTTTAAAAGTATTTCGAATAACTGTTGGAAATGTAAACAAAAGCCAGGTACTTATTACCATATCTGGTGGGTATGTCCTAGTGCAAAGAAATTTTGGTCCAAGATTCATATATGGCTAGAAAAGATGACTAAAGTACAGATAGAATTTAAGCCAGAATTGTTTTTGTTAGGAATACTAGGATCTAATTATGGCAAAGAGAATGAGTATTTAATATTACATATATTGACAGCTGCGAGACTAGCATTTGCCCAATATTGGAAAAATGAAAATGTACCATCGGATGAGATCATAATTAGGAAAATTCTAGAATGTGCAGAAATGGATAGACTAACTTTAGAGATTAAAGAGAAAGAAGACTCAAGTTTATTTTAAAACATGGGAAATTTTTTATCAATGGTTAGCAAAATGAGTTAATGAAAATTGATTTTGAAATTTAGTAAGATGATTGATGCTTATTGATTAATTGATATGTTTTATAATTATTGCTATTTTTGTTGACTACAGTTACTTATTATTATATTAACTATTCCCACTGAATACTTGTACCCGGATGATAGTTTGCTTGCTAAAGCTTGGAATGTCATTGGGGGCAACCCCATTGTTGTACCTACCGACCCTTTTTTCCCCATACCTTTATAAAACTTAATAAAATATTTATTTATTTTTTAAAAAGAGGTGAAGCGAAAGGAAAGAAAGGCAACTAGTGTGAAAGTGAAACTTTGCTGTTTCAGTTCCTTGGGTAGTTCAAAGGCTGGGATGTCTACGAAAATCTGTTTTTAGTCTTTTATACTTTATATTCAAACTGCAGAGGGGAAGAATAAGAATAAAGCCAATGTCTTGTGATTTGGAGGTATTATTAATAATAATATATATTAATTATGTATTGGTCAGATGTGAAGGTAGACCTACAGTATGAGGTTTAATCAGATCTATTTATTAAATTGGGTTTAACTTAAAGGTAAATTAAAAGTAATCTGTTCA
>NW_015426358.1:0-1261 GCF_001527695.2 Protobothrops mucrosquamatus | reverse complement strand
TCGTTGGGGTGGTCCGGGGTGGAGATGTACAGCTGGGTGTCATCTGCGTACTGATGAAACTCCACCCCGAAACCACGGATGATCTCACCCAGTGGCTTCATATAAATGTTGAACAGGAGAGGCGAGAGGACCGACCCCTGTGGTACCCCACAAGTGAGGCGCCTCGAGGTCGACCTCTGCCCCCCTGCCAACACAAATTTGGACCGGTCCGAGAGGTAGGAGGAGAACCACCGTAAAACGGTGCCCCCCAACCCCCCTAATTGGTGCAACAAGATACCATGGTCGATGGTATCAAAAGCCGCTGAGAGGTCTAACAGGACCTCTTCTGTATTAACAAAAGACTTCTCCTGCAGACATTGTAGGTTGCATAGAGGAAGAGCCTTTGGAGGTCAGTGATAGTCCAATTGGGATTACACCCTCTTGTCTTGCTGCTGGAGATTTAAAGCTTATTTTGCTGACTGCCAAAAGGACTAGACATTTCATTTTGGCAATCTGTTCTCCTCTTCTTCCTCCTCCACCTCCTCTATCCAGAAGGTTAGGTATGCTTTGATGGATATAGAGGTGGCTGTGCTTCTATTGCAGTAACTAACCTTTTTTTTTTTTTGAAATCTGGAAATGAGGAAACCTACCACCTTTAGCTTTGAAAAGAAAAGTTCAGCAAGCAAATTGGATGGAGGATTTGAAGGGACGGATCTTCCTGGACATTTGGATGTTCTCCAGCAGTATTGCTGGCTTTCTTAGTATATATAGAGTTTATAATAATTGTGGAGTCCTTGGTGCTCTCTGAGTTTGGTTGCTTGCTTGCAGACGTTTCATTACCCAAGTAGGTAACATTATCAATGCTATCAACTATATAGTTAGTGCCCTTTTTATATTCAGTAGCTTGTCCTGCTAGTGTTGGCGATGATGTGGTTTCTTTTTTGGTAGTTTCATGATTAGGTTATTGGTTTTTGCTTGATTGTCTGGTGTTAATTCCTGCATCACTGCATGTTGGTTGCTAGAGAAGGTGTAGTCTGGTCTTTTTGTTTCTTTCTTAGCTTTTTTAATTGTCTCTTGGTGTAACTTCCTGCTAGCTACCAACAAGCAAAGTGACTGGGGAAGCTGACAGGAAGTCCCAGGCATCTTGCAAGCAGGTTGGTGGGTGATTTAGGGCTGCTCCCAGATGTGCGAGGGTATATATCTTGGTGATGGGCTGGTGTAGCACAGTGTGAGTGTGGAAAGCTTGGGCTGGTTTGAGGGTGCAGGAAGGTCCAGTGTAAGC
>NW_015426357.1:0-1261 GCF_001527695.2 Protobothrops mucrosquamatus | reverse complement strand
AAAACCTGTAGCCATATAACATGGAAATGAGCAGATGGTCCACATCCCACCTGCACGGCTGGGAGACTGCTTACTAATCTCTTTATTAGCAGCATTGCTCGATAGCAGAGCAGATGCTTTGTGTACAGAAGGTCCTAAAACTAACCTTTGACTTCTTAAATTAAAAGAAAAAAAAAGATGGCGGCGGGGGTGGGTGGGTGGGAAACATTGCCACTCTGAGTAAAACATTCTGGGATAGGTGGAAAAATACTTTGTGTTGCTTTAATGTATTTTCTAACTTGACTCAGTAGATTCTCAGCTTCTGGACAGAGATTTGATTGGCTGAACACTGAGAGCAGACCACCCATAGGCTTCCTGCCCTGCCAACTCAACAGCAATTGACAAATTAGCCAAGGGCTTTCACACAATGTTTGGCTGCTTACATCAAAGTTTAAGTTGGTATCTTCTCCCCATTTCAGATATTAGCTGGGCTGACCACTGATAGTTGCTGGAGTGTTTATAATGGCATAGTATCCTATGCTGCACCTGGAAGACAGTTTATGGGACATGCACGGTTCTATCTACTAACAAAGACTGCCAGGAAATCCTGAAAGAACAGAGCAGGATGCTTGCTCTCCCTCTCTCCCTGATCTGCTGCTTGAAGCATTTGTCGGCCTAAAGATAGGGCCAGTCTTGCATTAATCCACAATTCTCCTGAGTTTGGAATCAGATAACTCTGGAAGGCCCATCCGGTGCCACCGGTAAATTAGACCAACTAATCTCAGTTTGATCTTTCCTGCATGCTTCCTGCAGCAGCATTGGGCCTAAGCATCTACATCAGGCAATCATGAATCACAGTTCTCCTAATTCAGAACCTATCATATTGAATCAATTGTGCCAGATGCCAGGAATCTGAACTCCCCTTCCATTTATTGCCAAAATATCAGATTTACTGAAGGCAGGACAAGAAGCAACGGGTGGAAACTAACCAAGGAGAGAAGCAACCTAGAACTAAGGAGAAACTTCCTGACAGTTAGAACAGTTAACCAGTGGAACAACCTGCCTCCAGAAGCGGTGAATGCTCCAACACTGGAAGTTTTTAAGAAGAAACTGGACAGCCATTTGTCCGAAATGGTATAGGGTTTCCTGCCTGAGCAGGAGGTTGGACTAGATGACCTCCGAGGTCCCTTCCAACTTTATCATTATTATTATTATTATTATTATTATTATTATTATTATTATTATTATTATTATTATTATTATTATTATTATTATTATTATT
>NW_015426356.1:0-1261 GCF_001527695.2 Protobothrops mucrosquamatus | reverse complement strand
AAGCAACCTAGAACTAAGGAGAAACTTCCTGACAGTTAGAACAATTAACCAGTGGAACAACCTGCCTCCAGAAGCGGTGAATGCTCCAACACTGGAAGTTTTTAAGAAGAGACTGGACAGCCATTTGTCCGAAATGGTATAGGGTTTCCTGCCTGAGCAGGGGGTTGGACTAGATGACCTCCAAGGTCCCTTCCAACTTGATGATGATGATGATGATGATGATGATGATGATGATGAAGAAGAAGAGACTGGACAACCGTTTGCCCGAAATGGTGTAGGGTTTCCTGCCTGAGCAGGGGGTTGGACTAGATGATCTCCAAGGTCCCTTCCAACTTTATTTTTATTATTATTATTATTATTATTATTATTATTATTATTATTATTATTATTATTATTATTATTAGACTGGACAGCTGTTTGTCTGAAATGGTATATAGGGTTTCCTGCCTGAGCAGGGGGTTGGACTAGATCTCCAAGGTCCCTTCCAACTTGATGATGATGAAGAAGAAAAAGAAGAAGAAGAAGAAGAAGAAGAAGAAGAAGAAGAAGAAGAAGAAGAAGAAGAAGAAGAAGAAGAAGAAGAAGAAGAAGAAGAAGAAACTGGACAGCTGTTTGTCTGAAATGGTGCAGGGTTTCCTGCCTGAGCAGGGGGTTGGACTAGATGACCTCCAAGGTCCCTTCCAACAACAACTTCTTCTTCTTCTTCTTCTTCTTCTTCTTCTTCTTCTTCTTCTTCTTCTTCTTCTTCTTCTTCTTCTTCTTCTTCTTCTTCTTCTTCTTTCTTCTTCTTCTTCTTCTTCTTCTTCTTCCTTCTTCTTCTTCTTCTTCCTTCTTCTTTCTTCTTCTATCATCATCATCCCAGCGCTTGGCAAGGCCGCTATAGAAACGAACGGCGACCCCCAAGGAGGCAAAGCATGACGAGGCCTGACCGCGATCCAGTCTGCGTCCGGCGCTTTAAAACCTTATTTGTCAACCACGGAACATTCAGACAGGCTGCAGGATTCGGGGCGAAGCAGAGGGGGTGGGGATGTCCGGGGAGGGGGGGTGGGGGGGTCTGCCCTATTAGTTTTCCCTGGCGAAAGCATTAAAAAAGCCATTTTCCCAGAAAGACGGTTACATGCCCCAGGGTTAGGCTGGGGAGATGACGCGGCCGCCGCTCCAGCCGAGGCGTAGAAAATTATCTGGGGAGACGACAGCCGGATCGGTAATGCTCTTGGCGTGGAGGAGCCCCCCCCCCCGCACCCAGCCCAGCCGGACCCCT
>NW_015426355.1:0-1261 GCF_001527695.2 Protobothrops mucrosquamatus | reverse complement strand
TCTATCTATCTATCTATCTATCTATCTATCTATCTATCTATCTCACCTAATTTATATCCATCCATCCATATCTATCATCTATCCATCCATCCATCCATCCATCCATCCATCCATCTATCTATATCTAACTATCAACTAATTTATATCTGTCTGTCTGTCTGTCTGTCTGCCTGTCTATCTATCTATCTATCTATCTCACCTAATTTATATCCATCCATCCATATCTATCATTTATCCATCCATCCGTCCGTCCGTCCGTCCGTCCGTCCGTCCGTCCGTCCGTCCGTCCATCCATCCATCCATCCATCCATCCATCTATCTATCTATCTATCTATCTATCTATCTATCTATCTATCTATCTATCTATCTATCTATCTATCTATCTACTAATTTATATCTATCTGTCTGTCTGTCTGTCTGTCTGTCTGTCTGTCTGTCTGTCTGTCTGTCTGTCTATCTATCTATCTATCTATCTATCTATCTATCTATCTATCTATCTATCTATCTATCTATCTATCTATCTATCTCACCTAATTTATATCCATCCATCCATATCTATCATCTATCCATCCATCCATCCATCCATCCATCTATCTATATCTAACTATCAACTAATTTATATCTGTCTGTCTGTCTGTCTGTCTGTCTGTCTGTCTGCCTGTCTATCTATCTATCTATCTATCTATCTATCTCACCTAATTTATATCCATCCATATCTATCATTTATCCATCCATCCATCCATCCATCCATCCATCCATCCATCCATCCATCCATCTCTCTCTCTCTCTCTCTCTCTCTCTCTCTCTCTCTCTCTCTCTCTCTCAGTGGTTCTCAACCTTTTTAATGCCGCGACCCCAACCGGTCGTAAGTCGAGGACTAAACCGGTCGTAAGTCGAGGACTAAACCGGCCGTAAGTCGAGGACTAAACCGGCCGTAAGTTGAGGACTACCCAATCGGTCGTAAGTCGAGGACTTTCCCTGCCCGGGAGCGCCGCGCATGCGTGGTTCCGCCCCCTGCGCCGGCCGAGGCGTAGCTGGCAAGCGGCAGAGACGGAGCAGGCCGACCACCAGCTGGCCCAGCCCAAGGGAGGTAAGGCACCCGCCGGAAAAGGGGGGGAAAAAATGGCGGACAAAAAAAAATGGCGGACAGCCTTGCTTGGCGACCCCCGTGAAATGGTCGATCGACCCCAAATGGGGTCCCGACCCACAGGTCGAGAACCACTGCATTAGTAGGTCAGTTTCTTGTAGCGAACCCCCCCCC
>NW_015426354.1:0-1261 GCF_001527695.2 Protobothrops mucrosquamatus | reverse complement strand
GCTGGGCATAAAAGATGGTTTTCAATGTTGTTTCCTTCTTTTTAAAGTATGCACCTCAAGTTTGGGGAGGGGGATGTCCAAATACCAACAATTACCAGGGCCATCATAAATTCATCTTCGATTAAGGCCTTGCCTGACTGAGGAATTCTGGGAGTTGGAAGTCCACAAGTCATAAAAGGGCCAAGTTTGAAGACCCCTGCCTTAAAAACATGCCCCTTCCAGCAGATGCTTGACCCAGGATGAATTGTGAATCCACTGAAGTGTTTGAATTCAAGTTTTTATCTTCCCCTGCATTGTTGTTTGAGTGACTTTATGTTTCTAACACTCCTATAAGTTCCTTTGGATCGCTAATCCTTATAAATCAGTGTTTTTCAAACTTGGCAACTGCAAGATATATGGACTTCAACTCCCAGAAATCCCCAGCCAGCCATTCCCCAGCTAGCTAGATAACTAGCTGGGGAATTCTGGGAATTGAAGTCCATACATCTTAAAGTTGCCAGGTTTGAAAAAACCCCACTATAAATCAAGTAAATGAATAAACAAACTTCTCACACTTATACACTTGTTTCTTCTTGCAGCACCTTCAAATCCCTACCACCCAGTGTGTCCATTAAACTCATCCCAGGTGGGAGGGCACTGCCAATTTCTTTATATTGACACCAGCCAGAAAAACCAAGGCAGGAACTGGGCAGTGAGAAGGCAATGACTGTGTGCAGTACCTGTAAGGAAAGGAACTGCTCTCATCAAAAAAAAGTGCTTTTTCCTAAAGGGCACTGGATTTTCTTGATTTTTTTTTCCCTTTGCAAACATTCCAGTTCTCATTCAAGAAATCAAGAAAATCCAGTGGCCTTTTGGAAAAAAAAGCACCTTTGGAACAACTATGACCCGGATGATTCATAACATAAAGGAACTGCTCTCTCCTTTGCCCCAACAACTGGCAGGCATTCGTTGCCCAATTCCCTTCCCGGGAAGAATAAGCTGGTTTGGGCTAAACAAATGGGCCCCATAGAAGAAAGGCCATCAGAAGTAAGTAATTAGGACCGTGCATTTCAGAGGCCCGGGTTCCTCTCCCCGAACCGCTGGTCTACAGCTGGCATCGCGCTCAACCGGCAGAAGGGAGAAACCTCTGGCACATCTGGAGCCTGGGAAAACCTCCACGTTCAAAGCACCCCTTCTTTTTTTCCCCAGCCCACCCCCGCCTGCTCCGTCCAACCACCATTTGTCCAGACGCGCCCTCAGCTTGCACGAGGTCCGCCGCTGC
>NW_015426353.1:0-1261 GCF_001527695.2 Protobothrops mucrosquamatus | reverse complement strand
AAATAAATAATATGTATTCACCAGGCAATGCAACAGATTTATACCATTAGGTGTAAGAGTTACATACATACATTCAGGAGGGATTTTGTTCCACTCCTCTTTGCAGATCATCTCCAAGTCATTAAGGTTTTGAGGCTGACATTTGGCAACTCAAACCTTCAGCTCCCTGCATAGATTGTCTATGGGATTAAGGTCTGGTGATTGGCTAGGCCACTCCAGGACCTTAATGTGCTTCTCCTTGAGCCACTCCTTTGTTGCCTTGGCCATGTATTTTGGGTCATTTTCATGCTGGAATACCCATCCATGACCCATTTTCAATGCCCTGGCTGAGGGAAGGAGGTTCTCACACTAGATTTGATGGTACATGGCTCTGTCCATCGTCCCTTTGATGCGGTGAAGTTGTCCTGTCCCCTTAACAGAAAAACACCCCCAAAGCATAATGTTTCCACCTCCATGGGGTCATAGGTTGCATTCCTCCTCCTCCAAACACAGCGAGTTGACAACTCAATTTTGGTCTCACCTGACCACAACATTTTCACCTACTTTCCCCCTGAATCATTCAAATGTTCAATGTCAAACTTCAGATGGGCCTGTACATGTGTTTTCCTGAGCAGGGGGACCTTGCAGGCACTGCAGGATTTCAGTCCTTCATGGTGTAGTTTGTTACCTATTGTTCTCTTGGTGATTATGGTCCCAAATGCTTTGAGATCATTGACAAGATCCTCTTGTACAGTTCTTTCCTGACAAAGTCAGTAAAGCAAAGGCTCAGAATGAATGAAGACTTGCAACAGAAATGAAGAACAATAAAAAAAAGTTTATTTCAACATACTAATAACAAGAAAAAAGTCAAGGAAACTGTAGGTCCACTAAAGAGAGAAGATGGCAAGGACGTAACAGGCAGAAGGGAGAAAGCAGAGCTGCTTAACTCATTCTTTGCATCAGTCTTCATAAAAAAGGAAATTATAGTCCAATATACCAAAAAAAACTGTTGCAAAAGACAAACGAGAAGCAAAAATTAAAATAAGCAAGAAAATGGTAAGAGAACACCTATCCAACTGTGAAGAATATAAATCACCGGGCCGTGACAGATTACATTCCAGAGTTCTGATGGAGCTGGCAGATGTTATCTCAGAACCATTGTACCATATCTTTAAAAAACTCTGGAGCACCAGGGAAATACCTGAGGATTGGAAAAGGGCTGATGTGATTCCCATCTTCAAGAAAGGAAAAAAACAGACCTAGGAAAATACAGACCAATCAG
>NW_015426352.1:0-1261 GCF_001527695.2 Protobothrops mucrosquamatus | reverse complement strand
AGGAATTCTGGGAGATGAAGTCCGCGTGTCATCAAAGAGCCAAGGTTGCCTACCCATGACCTAGAGAAACCATTTAAATCCTTGGCAATAAGAGAAGCAGAAAATGTTTTCCATAAATGACTTCACAATCACACAGCAGAGGGGAGCAAATCCCTCTCTCGGTTCTTCGTGGTTCTTCGTGTCCAAACTGTGTCCAACTGTGGAACTTATGGACTTCAACTCCCAGCATTCCCCAGCCAGCCCTGGAGGAGAAGCACCTCTACAGGGCAGGGGTCTTCAAACGTCCTAACAGAGGGGACAACCAGTGGAACAGCTTGCCACCAGAAGTCGTGGGTGCTCCAACCCTGGAGGTTTTTTAAGAAGAGACTGGACGGCCATTTGTCTGAAACGGTCAAGGGTCTCCTGCTGGAGCAGGGGGTTGGACTAGAGGACCTTCAGGTTCCCTTGCAAGTGTGTTATTCCATGATTCTGTAAGGGTCTCCCGCTCGAGCAAGGGGTTGGACTAGATGACCTCTGAGGTCCCTTCCCACTCTGTTATTCTGTAAGGGTCTCCCGCTCGAGCAGGGGGGTGGACTAGATGACCTTCGAGGCCCCTTCCAACTCTTGTGATTCTGTAAGGGTCTCCTGCTCGAGCAGGGGGTTGGACTAGATGACCTCCAAGGTCCCTTCCATGTCTGTGATTCTGTAAGGGTCTGCTTCTCAAGCAGGGGGTTGGACTAGATGACCTCCAAGGTCCCTTTCAACTCTATGTCATTTTGTAAAGGTGTCCTGCTTGAGCAGGGGGTTGGACTACATGACCTCTAAGGTCACTTTCAACTGTTATTCTATAAGGGTCTCCTGCTCGAGCAGGGGGTTGGACTAGATGACCTCCAAGGTCCCTTCCAACTGTTATTTTGTAAGGGTCTCCTGCTGGAGCAGGGGGCTGGACTAGATGACCTCCAAGGTCCCTTCCAAGTCTGTCATTCTGTAAGGGTCTGCTGCTGGAGCAGGGGGTTGGACTAGATGACCACCGAGGTCCAAGTCTGTCATTCTGTAAGGGTCTGCTGCTCGAGCAGGGGGTTGGACTAGATGACCACCGAGGTCCCTTCCAAGTCTGTCATTCTGTAAGGGTCTGCTGCTGGAGCAGGGGGTTGGACTAGATGACCACCGAGGTCCCTTCCAAGTCTGTCATTCTGTAAGGGTCTGCTGCTCGAGCAGGGGGTTGGACTAGATGACCACCGAGGTCCCTTCCAAGTCTGTCATTCTGTAAGGGTCTGCTGCT
>NW_015426351.1:0-1261 GCF_001527695.2 Protobothrops mucrosquamatus | reverse complement strand
AACCACTTATCTGCCTGTGGCCTGCTTGCAAACCACCTGAGATTTACTTAACAATCTACAATCCTTGCTTAATGATGGCAACAGGGAGTGCCACTAAGCGATACAGTCATACGACTTATGACTGCATTGCTTTGTGATGAAAATTCTGCTCCCAATTATCATTATAAATTGAGGACTATTTGTATTGACCTGTATTAACCTCCAGGAGGCAATACATAACCAGTTTTATTCTGTTTGGGATTCATCAAGTGTACATAGCCACAGAGCTTACTATAGGATTTAATCTGTCTACTAAGAATTGAACCTCAAATCCTTGTACTTTAAGTGACTATATAGAGTCTATCAATTTAATGAACTGATCAGATCTAGGAGCTCAGCAGTACTGCTGAAGTAGCACAGTAGTTGATATCTTTGGTGGCATAGACAAGATTTTCGGTATGAAAGTTGTATGAAATATTTTCTTTTTTAAAATTTGACTTTTCTTTCCTGCAGTAGCTATATTTTCCCCAGAGCTCTTTTAAAAACAAACAAATAAACAATAGGCAAGCATATTTTATCAGTTTACTATTTTACAAGTCACCTCTAATAGAAGAGGTTCAACAGACAGATGCAAGTATATAAGTTAAGAAGACTAGCTCCAGAAAGAAAAGTTATTGGCAAAAACTTTCCTGGAAGAGAAAGGTGGGAAGGCACACTGGGAAGGGAAATATTCATGGGAAGAGGTAGTGACCTGCAGTTTAGACTGAGCATCAATACAAGCTGTGGCCCTTGATTTGACTTAGCATAGACTAAGCCAGAATAACCATAGAGAACAGCGTAAACAGTAACTGCAGATATGCCCTAAGATATGATCGGTTAGTTTCCCTTGGCCCCACCAACCAGAGTTGATCCCTCTTCTGTTGTTTTGCCAGCAAGCTGTAACAGTAAATACCAAAATGAATTATGTCCCCCCAAAAAAGGCCAATGTGACTTGTCCCACCTGGTACCTCACTATAGTTGTGATGCAAGATCTTTTTAAGAAGGATCAAATTTGCTAGCCTAATATGCAAAGCCTCTGACAGAAACGTATTGTTCAGAAGCAGGAAAGTTAAGTCACCTTCCAGGGCAATCACCTTTAAAAAGGACAAACCTCTAAAATGTATTTTTAGAGGTTTTACTCTAAAATTCAAATATGAAACTTTCTGCATCAATACAGCACAACTTTTCTAAAGACCTTTTGCTGAATAGTTTTGAGGCTCTTGGGCTATTTTTTTCTTCATCC
>NW_015426350.1:0-1261 GCF_001527695.2 Protobothrops mucrosquamatus | reverse complement strand
ACATGTCAAACTATCAGAGCTTTTTTCCCATTGCCAGCAATTGGGTGGACGTGGTTTCCTCATGACGTGTCCGGCCCATGGGCTGGCAGTTTGACACCCCTGCCCTAGTCTTTCTCTTCATTAAACTAGACCAGTTGTAGGTAACCTTGGCTCTTTTATGACTCGTGGACTTCAACTCCCAGAATTGCTGAGCCAGCCATGCTGAGGGGAAAGGGAGAGGTTTCCAAGCTGAGCCATGCTGGCTCAGGAATTCTGGGAGTTGAAGTTCACGAGTCATAAAAGAGCCAAACTATTTTCCAAAGACATGGCTTTTCCAGCAAGCGGGCCTGACCTAGGGAGGATTTTAGGTAGGGATGATTTTAAGAAAATTTTAATTGACACACAGCTTCCAATATTTGGCTTTTAATCTGGTTTTATGGGGGTTTTTTGTTTTTTGATGTATTTTGTTTGTATCTGTTTTAATATGCTGTGCACCGCCCTGAGTCCTACGGGAGAAGGGCGGTATATAAATTAAATTATTATTATTATTATTATTATTAAGGTTACCTACCGTTGAACTAGATATACCAGCAACGATTCTTCATATGAGGGCGGAAGTTCATTCTCCGAGCTTGTGGGTTAGTTTCCGAATGTTTCATTACCAGACTTGGTATATTCAGAGGAGTTTAGGGGGATGTCAGTATCAGAGTTCTCTTTATGAGGGCTTCAGGTGTGAGTGTGTCGAAGGAGGATCAGGTGTGAGTTCATCAGTGAAAGGCTTGTGATGGGTCTTGTGATGGGGAGGTTACATCAGGTCAGGGTTATTGGAAGATAAACTGCTGGTGGGGGGGCTTGTGTGGGATGGTTGAGGGTCAGTGTTATCTCTAGTTGGCTGTGTGGTTGATTTGGATCCTGAGGGATTCCTAGGCTGGTTGTAGGTCAATGTGTTGATGGAATTGCTTGTAGAGTGCCAGGCTCCGATGAACTCATGAGCATGGCGGGTGGTAGCGTAGGCAATGACTTTAGTGTTGCCCCAATCCAGCTGGTGTTGTTTGGTGTCAGTGTGAGTAGAGATTAAGGTTTTGGGATCATGGCATTCTTCATATGTTTCAGCCTTCAGTCCCCTAATCATCTTTGTTGCTTTTCTCTGCCCTCTTTCTAGAGTACAGGCTAATTCTGCCCACTGCCAGGAGTTCGATACTGACCAGATCAAGGTTGACTCAGTATTCCATCCTTCTGAGGTTGTCAGATTACATCTCTCCCTCTCCCTCCCTCCCTCCCT
>NW_015426349.1:0-1261 GCF_001527695.2 Protobothrops mucrosquamatus | reverse complement strand
GAAGACCTTGACATCTTATGGATTATGGGCCATCAGTGGTGTGTCCGTAGATGGCTGATGAGACCGATGTTAGCACGGAATGTTCTGCCACATACTGAACAGAGAAATGTGGACACTATTGCTTCAGCATTTGCAGCTCTGGCTTTACGGAGTGCTCGCTTCTCTTGTGCCAAGATTGTCCTTCTGTGTTCATATGTCTAGCAACCCTGGTAAACCAGGGTACGCCATGTCGGTCGATCATGCGCCAAAAATTCCCAAGAGATGGTGTCGATATCCAGGGACTTGAGAGATGCTTTCAGCGTGTCTTTGTATCGCTTATTTTGTCCCCCGTGCGATCGCTTTCCTTGAGACAGCTCACCATAGAAGAGCTGTTTAGGGATGCAATGGTCTGGCATCCTTACAATGTGGCCTGCCCAGCACATCTGGGCTTTCATCAACAGAGTGTAAACTGATGATAGGCCTGCTCTGGAGAGGACATCTGTATCTGGTATCTTATCCTGCCACCGGATCCTCAGAATTCTGCAAAGGCAAGTCATGTGGAAGTAATTCAGTTGCCTGACGTGCCTCCTGTACACTGTCCAGGTCTCACTAGCATACATTAGGGTAGTTAGCACTGCTGCCTGGTAAACTTTAAGCTTAGTAGCAAGGCTTATTCCACGGCGGTGGAATAGGGATCAGCTAAAGTGATAGAACTTAGAGAATAGAACATAGAATAATAGGATTAAAAGAGATATTGGAGGTCTTCTAGTCCAACTCCCTAATCAAGCAGGAGAACCTATACAATTCTGGACATTCATTCCTGTTTGTGTCTTGGCAGTCCAAAATCATAACAATAAATAGATATTGTTCTTTATCAGATGTTCTTTGTCCAATTGCACTGACAGCAAATTGAAAAAGTTAACCCTCATCTGACCCATTTTAAGTTAATATAACCTTCAACAATTCCCAACTCACATCCATCAGTGACTGAGACACTAGATACCAGCAATTTCCATTGTATGGAGACTTTGAAAAATGTGCTCATTCTTAATACTGTAATGACTGATCACATTGTCTTCCACGTTGCCCATTAAATGTGTCAATGCACGATAACAATACAGAAAAGAGATGGGGTACTTTTCAGCCCCGTTTCAGTAACAAGAAAAAAAATCTTCTTGTATTTGTTTTAAACGAGGAGGTGTTAAATCGCAAGGAAGCCACACAAGAAGCAGAAATGGAGCCAGACTTGTATTATTTTAATTCCCTTTTATATTTTTGTCAT
>NW_015426348.1:0-1261 GCF_001527695.2 Protobothrops mucrosquamatus | reverse complement strand
GATATGTCAATTTACCATTATAGTCTATTTTCTCTATAGTCCTTGACTTTTGCTTTTTTCTTAAATGATAAGCCAACCACCTTCCAGGTTTGTTTGCGTTACAAAATGTATTATGTTTCATATACCTTAAACTAGTTGCAGTCTGATCTGCTATTAACATATTAAATTGGTCCCTAAGCACCTTTAAGGATATTTTCAAATTATTATCCAGTGGGTTTAACATAAATGCCTGCTCTTTTAATTTAATTTCCTCCTCTAACTCTTTACGTTTTTGCATTTGTGTACGCCTATAAAAATTGTTCATATAAATCAAATTACCTCGCATATATGCTTTGCTCGCATCCCAGACCATCGAGATTGAAGTACCTTTAAACATATTTAACAAGAAAAATTCTTTCAATTGATCTCTACATTTCTGCACATTAATATCATATCTAAATAAATTTTCATTCAGTCTCCAAGTTCTTCTATTCCGTTCTTCAGCAAATAGTTCCATCCATACAGGACTATGATCTGACAATGTTCTAGGAAAAATCTTAATATTCGTCACCCTAGAGGAGAAATCATTGGTAATTAAAAAAAAATCAATTCTAGAATAGGATTGATGCCTATCCAAGAAAAAGGTAAAGTCTCTTTCTTCCATATTTCTCTCTCTCCAAATGTCTTTTAATTCCAGTTCATCTTTCAAGTCAAACAAAGTTTTAGGCAATAAAGAGTTAAATGCTTTACAGGAACCTTTCTTGTCTCTTCTTGCATCCAAAACACCATTCCAATCTCCCATCATAATAACCGATTTATAATCCATTTGATTTATTTTCCGATGTAGCAATTTGTAAAACTTTTTCTGTTGTTGATTTGGTGCATATAATCCAACAATCAGACATTTTTTCCCATTCAACAGTATATCAATAAAAACATATCTTCCTTCCAAGTCAGATTCAATCAAATTAGGCGACAACTCACTCTTGACATAAATAACTACCCCACCTCTCTTCTGAGGTGCGGGCATTATAAACTGTAAACCCAATCGTTGATTAAACAAAAGTTTTTGATCCTTTGCTGTAATGTGAGTTTCTTGCAAACAAACAACATCATTTTTATGTTGTTTCAAATAATAAAATATTTTCTTCCTTTTCTGTGGAGAATTCAAACCATTAACATTCCATGTCAGGAACTTTGCCATCCTTAGTGACAGCGAGCCTCTGGAACACTCCTTGAAGATCAGCCATCACTGATCTCTTCGGTCTCGCTCCCCCCACTG
>NW_015426347.1:0-1261 GCF_001527695.2 Protobothrops mucrosquamatus | reverse complement strand
GGGGGGGGCTTTTTTCACCTCAAGGGGGGGAGAGATGTTCCAAAGCTCCGGAGCCACGGCAGAAAAGGCCCCTCTCCTGGATACCCTCCAGTCAAAATTACTTGACCGACAAGGTCCACGGCGTGTCTCCTATGTGGCGCAAATGGGACAGGCCGGTCCTAGTGGGGTGAGGTGGAAAATTAAGTTAATGGGTTGTCATTTCCTTACTGAAGCATATTTGCTTTCTTAGAAGCAAATTCTGCCTCTAGCAGAATGACAGAGTTGAAAGGGACCTTGGAGGTCTTCTAGTCCAACCCCCTGCTCAAGCAGGAGACCCTATGCCAGGGGTAGGCAACCTTGGCTCTTTTATGATCCGTGGACTTCAACTCCCAGAATTCCTGAGCCAGCATGAGGGAACTATGGCCCCTTCATGACTCGTGGACTTCAACTCCCAGAATTCCTGAGCCAGTATGGGGGAACTATGGCCCCTTCATGATTCGTGGACTTCAGTTCCCAGAATTCCTGAGCCAGCATGAGGGAACTATGACCCCTTCATGACTCATGGACTTCAATTCCCAGAATTCCTGAGCCAGCATAGGGAAAACTTTGGCCCCTTCATGACTTGTGGACTTCAACTCCCAGAATTCCTGAGCCAGCATGGCTCAGCTTGGAAACCTCTCCCTTTCCCCTCAGCATGGCTGGCTCAGGAATTCTGGGAGTTGAAGTCCACCAGTCATAAAAGAGCCAAGGTTGCCTACCCCTGCCCTACACCATTCCAGACAATTGGTTGTCCAGTCTCTTCTTAAAAACTTGCAGTGTTGGAGCACTCCCAGCTTCTGGAGGCAGGTAGTTCCACTGGTTAATTGTCCTGACGGTCAGGATTTCCATTATTTTCTACCTCAAAAAGTGGAATCACAAATGAATAATACTTAATGAGTATCCTTGACTGACGACCACAATGGAGCCTGCCCATTACGGTCGAAAGTCATGATGTCACAGCTTCTGGAGGCAGGTAGTCCCACTGATTAATTGTCCTCACTGTCAGGAAATTCCTCCTTAGTTCTAGGTTGCTTCTGTCCTCAATCAGTTTCCCTCCGTTGCTTCTTCTTCTGCCTTCTGGTGCTTTGGAGAAGAAGTTGAGCCCTCTAGTCTACACTAAACATACCCAATTCCTGCAACCGTTCCTCGTAGGTTTCACCCTCCAGTCCCCTGATCCTCTTTGTTGCTCTTCTCTGCCCTCTTTCCAGAGTCTCAACATCTTTTTTTATATCGTGGCGACCAA
>NW_015426346.1:0-1261 GCF_001527695.2 Protobothrops mucrosquamatus | reverse complement strand
TCTCCTTTTTCTATTCTATTCTATTCTCCATATTCTATTTTTCTATTTTCTATTCTTTTCTATTCTGTATTTTATTCTATTCTCCTTTTTCTGTTCTATTTCTCTTTATTCTATTCTTTTCTATTCTGTATTTTATTCTATTCTCCTGTTTCTATTTTCTTCTATTCTCCTTTTTCTATTCTATTCTATTTTCTATTCTGTATTTTATTCTACTCCTTTTTCTATTCTATTCTCCTTTTTCTATTCTATTCTCCTTTTTCTATTCTCCTTTTTCTATTCTATTTTTCTATTCTGTATTTTATTCTAGTCTCCCTTTTCTATTCTATTCTCTTTTTTCTATTCTATTCTCCTTTTTCTATTCTATTCTATTTTCTATTCTTTTCTATTCTGTATTTTATTCTATCTATTCTCTTCTATTCTTTTTCTATTCTCCTTTTTTATTCTCCTTTTTCTATTCTATTCGGTATTTTATATTCTATTCTCCTCTTTCTATTCTAGTCTCCTTTTTGTATTGTATTCTACTCTACTCTGTTCTATTCTCTTTTCTTTCTCTCCTATTCTTTATTCTATTCTACTCTTTATTCTAGTTCATTCTACGTTCTCTGTTCTATTCCACTCTATTCTCCTCTACTTATATTGTATTCTATTCTCCATTGTATTCTATTCTATTCTCCTTTTTCTATTCTATTCTGTTTGCTATTGTTTTCTATTCTGTATTTTATTCTAGTCTCCTTTTTCTATTCTATTCTCCTTTTTCTATTGTATTCTACTCTGTTCTATTCTCTTTTCTCTCCTCTTCTTTATTCTATTCTACTCTTTATTCTAGTTCATTCTACGTTCTCTGTTCTATTCCACTCTATTCTCCTCTACTTATATTGTATTCTATTCTCCATTGTATTCTATTCTATTCTCCTTTTTCTATTGTATTCTACTCTGTTCTATTCTCTTTTCTCTCCTCTTCTTTATTCTATTCTACTCTTTATTCTAGTTTACTCTACATTCTCTGTTCTATTCCACTCTATTCTCCTCTACTTATATTGTATTCTATTCTCCATTGTATTCTATTCTATTCTCCTTTTTCTATTCTATTCTGTTTTCTATTGTTTTCTATTCTGTATTTTATTCTATTCTCCTTTTTCTATTCTATTCTCCTTTTTCTATTGTATTCTACTCTGTTCTATTCTCTTTTCTCTCCTCTTCTTTATTCTATTCTACTCTTTATTCTAGTTCATTCTACGTTCTCTGTTCTATTCCACTCTAT
>NW_015426345.1:0-1261 GCF_001527695.2 Protobothrops mucrosquamatus | reverse complement strand
GGTTTTGTACATGCCTGGACAGAGCTGATTTCTCTGCATTTATGTGATGACATTGACTTTACTTTTGGGTGGTTTAGTAATATTTTCACAAAATATGTTCTTTTTTTCCCCTTCCATTCAATCATGTGCAATTCTTGGAGAATGCCTGGACAGGTTCATGCAGTTCCTTGACAAGGTTTATCAGATGTGGTTGCCACTGCCTCCATCCTAAAATTAACAGAAAGTGACTGACCCAAGGTCACCCCCTCTGTCTTAACCTTTACATTACCTTTACCTTTCTTTAATCTTTTATTTTTAAATCATTGAAACAGATTATTAATCTCACCACCCCACACAATAGCCTCTTAATCCATGCTTATATCTGTCTTATCTGACATGCTTATTTAATATTTTATATATATAGGCTTTTGTTTGTTTGTTTTTTTGTTTGTGTAAGTATAAGTTCTTCGGGGAAAGGACTTAGACTATTTTTTTCAGTTTTAGTGATTTGCTGATTGCAATAGTGGTTAATTTTAAAAAAAAAATTAATGGTAATTTTAATATTCTTATTTTCTTTACCATTAGGTTCCAACTCTTGAATTTTTATCTGATAAATTACAGTTCTACCAAAGACAATATAATGAAAATGTTCGAGGTGGAGTGCTTGATCTGGTGTTTTTCAAGGATGCTATAACACATCTTGTTAAGGTTTGTGTCTTTAACTCTAAATGTAACCTTCATTTCAAATTGTTCATTTATTCAGATTATGCCAATGCTGCCTTTTATCAATTTCAGTATAAGTAAATAATGTAAATAAATAAAAGCCAATTATTAAAAATTCAAAAACTAATAGCTTTTTAAAAAGATAGTGGTATGCTGATGGTGATAGTGATAATGATGTTTTTAGCCTGACAGAAATGTTGATACAGATTATCTTCCTGGTTTGCCATTACTGAGAAAACTCTTTTTTGTAGGTGACCAAGTAATGAAAATTATTAGCTCTCCTAGAAACACTGTTTTGAAAGTCTGCATATTATTTTAAGAAATTAGTTAATTAGTTAAGTTAATTTGTTAGATATAAAGGTGGGAGTGGAGGGGGAGGTGGTTGGGGGGTCAAGAGAGGGTGGTATGATTAGTACGGTCAGTGGGAGGGGCAGATATGGCGGGAGCAGAGGACCATATCGGGTTTGGGGAGCACGCACACGCTGTTTACAAGCGTGTGGGTGCTCCGGTCCTCAGGGCTCCACTCGGTCTCCAGGGAACTTAGATCCTCGGGCCCAGG
>NW_015426344.1:0-1261 GCF_001527695.2 Protobothrops mucrosquamatus | reverse complement strand
GAGTTGTCCCGTAGTGACTTGGTCGTAGCAAGTTGGTTGTAACAAGTTGCCCCATTCTGGCACAGAGAGGGCTCAAAATGGAACAGTCACCAACATTTGAAGCCACTACTTAATTTCCATAGGGATGTATTGGGGAAATTTGGGGAAATTTTTTCCTCCACAGTTCCCAGTGTAATTCAGCCATTTTGAAATTGATCTCTCCTCTGTCAACCAGTCCCCTTCTTGATCTATTCAGGTTTTGGATAATTGTCCTGCCGATGGACTGTCATGAAGCATCATGAACCCCTCTATATAATTTCTTTCCAACACATAGCTAGGTTGAAAAAAAAAAAAGTAAAATACAGGCTTGGGCATCTGTTTGTTTTGGAATGAAAAAGCTTCAGCCTTTGAATGCTTAAAAATAAGAAGATGAACCCTGCTTTAAAGTCCAGATATTAAAAAAAATAATCAGAAACATACCAAGTAAACCTCTAGGAGACTCTTACACATCTGAGACACTACTACCCACTATGCCAGGGGTAGGCAACCTTGGCTCTTTTATGACTCGTGGACTTCAACTCCCAGAATGCCTGAGCCAGCTTTGCTGGCTCAGGCATTCTGGGAGTTGAAGTCCACGAGTCATAAAAGAGCCAAGGTTGCCTACCCCTGCACTATGCCCTTTTGATATAATTATATTCATTATTTCACCTTTCCAGCAAGAAGGATTGTGACTCTGCTCTATGTTAGTCAGTTATGCCTTACTTGAAGAGGTCTAAGTGCTGGTTTCATGAGTATTCAAATAAGAATAAATGTCACCAGAATCCAAACACAACGAACTAACCTGGAAATGTCAACCCTAAGGACGACGCTTCATCTAGAGGCAGCCGTGGGAAATGACATGCTGGCATGAAAACGCTCTCACAGTTTTACAAAAGGACTGTACCATATTTGGGGAGGGGGGGAAGAATATCTGAATCACACACCGAGTGAAACTCAGACTCAGGTGAGATCACTAAATGTATCTCTAAAACACACAACACATTATATCCCTTTATGGCTGGAGGGTATGTTTGTTGGTTTGTCAAAATAATATTTTTACTTTACTTTTACTCTAAAAAGGAATAATCCTAAATTATTTATTTACTTAGACAAAGTACCGTATATACTCGAGTATAAGTCGACCCGAGTATAAGCCGAGGGACCGATTTTCCCACAGAGAACTGGGAAAAATTGGTGACCCGCGCATAAGCCGAGGGGGCATTTTGGCTGTTCCTCCCTGGCC
>NW_015426343.1:0-1261 GCF_001527695.2 Protobothrops mucrosquamatus | reverse complement strand
GGAGAAACTTCCTGACAGTTAGAACAATTAACCAGTGGAACAACCTGCCTCCAGAAGCTGTGAATGCTCCAACACTGGAAGTTTTTAAGAAGAGACTGGACAGCCATTTGTCTGAAATGGTATAGGGTTTCCTGCCTGAGCAGGGGGTTGGACTAGATGACCTCCAAGGTCCCTTCCAACTTTATTATTATTATTATTAAAGGTAGGAAGATGGACTTGAACTCCTGAAAGTAGGATTTGGAAGGGTGCAGGTGTTTCCAAAGAGAATTCTTCTCTCATACCTCTGTCCCTGATCCAGACCCTGGAGAATCCAGTTTCCTTTTTCTTCTGGGTCCTATTGCAGCCAACGCAGTCAAGTTAGCATCCCTCTGTCGCATTTGTGCTAGTTCTTGTTGTTGCATCTGGGTTTGGCAAAACAAAATTGCTGTTATTTCCTTGCAGTTTTTATTCTCACTTATGCTTTTTTTTTTTTTTAAATGCAATCACTTTTACATAGCTGAATGTATGTTCTGGTTCCAAAATGGTAAATATGGTTTAAACATACCTCCTTGGCCTTTTGTTTCAACCTAAGTTGCTCTGGATCTTCTTGTCTAGATCGAGACTGTGTTGATTTAAAAAATGGGAGGAGAGAATGTGGGGGGGGAGGGAAGAAAGAGAGAGGGTCTTTTAAAATTACATAAAATAACGTTTAAACTAATAGTCAATACGTTTATAAACAACATCCACTCACATTGTTACAAGTAGTCCTCAACCCCCAACCCAAAACTGCAATTGTTGTGGTCGTAAGTTGAGATATCACATGACCAGATATTTGGCAGCAATCATAACTCCAAAAACTTGTTGTAAGTATCTCTGGGGTGTTTGGTTATAACTTCAGTCATTAAGGGACCAGTTGTAAGTTGAGGACTACTGTAAATGGAGTAGGACACCTAGAGCTTTAAGAATAGATTAATGGGGCATTTAAAAGCAATTATGTCATTAATGCGTAATCCGGAGAAGAAAATGTGGATCCAATTGATTCAGATCGAACTGTGCACCAACTTTGTCTTCTGAATTTTCAACTTTGATTTTTACTTGTTAATTTTAACTTGTTCTTAAATTTCTTTTTAAACTGTGCTTTCATTCAGGTGCTTATATTGTTTTAATATGTTGTTGTTAACCACCCAGAGTCACTTAAATAGCAGGTGGGTAGTGTAGAAATTTAATAAAAATGAAATATAGATGGAATGGGACCAGCTTCAAGATTTTATGGCAGGGGTCT
>NW_015426342.1:0-1261 GCF_001527695.2 Protobothrops mucrosquamatus | reverse complement strand
GCAGCCTTCCGAAGCAAGAAACTATCCGTGACTCCAAGATGGCTTCCACCTCAAAATTCTCGTCTTCCCTACCGGCATTCAACCCAGAAACAAACGACTGGGCCGCATACGTGGGAAGATTCGAGCTACACCTGGCCGGGAATGGGCAACAAGGCATTCCCGGGGATCAGAAGAAGGCCTTATTCCTTGCGAACTGCGGGGACGAGGTCTACCACGTGACCCGCTCCTAGGTCGCTCCAGCCAGCATCGAGGACACTCCTTGGGCAGATATCCAACGTCTGCTGGCTGGTCAGTACGGGATCTCCGAAGGGTTCCTAGTCGCCAGGAACCGCTTCTACAACCGACGACAATGGGCGGGCGAACCCATCAGAAAGTACCTCGGAGAGCTCCGATCGATCGCAGCCCGTTGCGAGTTCGTCGCCCTGGAAAATATGCTGCGGGACCGACTCGTCATGGGGATGAGGGACGAGCACGTGAAGAAGCGACTCATCGTGCGTCGAAGTCTCACCCTCAGCGAAACCCTAGATGAGGCCCTCGCCGCAGAAGAGTCCGAATCCACGGCCACCGAGATGAGACGGGGTGACATCCATCGCACCCATCGCGAGCCAACCCCCGATCCGGAGGCCACCAAATCGGACGAGGCTGGCGAGGAAAAGACCGTCCATCGCACCTTTACCAGCCGGAAGCAGCGAGCATGTCGAGATGAGCGGGACGACCTCGAGTGTCCAGGGTGTTTGGGGAACCACACATGAGCAAACTGTCGGTTCCTAGACACCACGTGCAGCCGCTGCCTGAGGTGAGGACACATCGCAAAAGCATGCCGAGCCTCACGCCCAAATTCCAGGAAACAGCGTTCGCCCCCACGGAGGCACACGTCTCCACCACAATCCCCACCGCGCCGCTCACCGCCACGCCGCTCACCGCCCCATAAACCACGTGAGAACAAATGGAAGGGGTCAGCCCGACCTGAAGGGAGGCGCGACCAGAGAAGGGGCTACGACGATGACCAGGACGAGCGTAAAGTGCATCACATGGTTGTCAGCCACACCAACTCGACTGGCACGGAAAAGTTTTTCGCAACGGTCATGATCGGGAGGCAACCATGTAAGATGGAGGTGGATACGGGATCCATCTGTTCCATCATGTCGTGGGACAAGCTCAAAAGACTGCTGCCGGAGCTGTCCCACACCGCCCTGGAGAAACCAACGGGACGGCTCGTAGACTTCAATGGCCACAATCTTCGCGTGCTAGGTCGAGCACG
>NW_015426341.1:0-1261 GCF_001527695.2 Protobothrops mucrosquamatus | reverse complement strand
TTCGCTATTAGTCAATTGCAAAAGGCGGCCTTACTAGGAACTGCTTCCATCCTGCGACGATATCTGTAATACCATCAAACATCCACATCTGCCTATCCCAGGTCCTGGGAAAGGACTCGATAGGTAGACAAAATGCCAAATCCAGTCTGAACATCTGGCTGACTGTGCGATGATCCATAATAATAATAATAATAATAAAAAAGTTGGAAGGGACTTTGGAGGTCATCTAGTCCAACCCCCTGCTCAGGCAGGAAACCCTATACCATTTCGGACAAATGGCTGTCCAGTCTCTTCTTAAAAACTTCCAGTGTTGGAGCATTCACCGCTTCTGAAGGAAGGTTGTTCCACTGGTTAATTGTGTGTGACTTACTTAACAACCATGGCCCAAAGGATTCTAATATCAGGCACAAATCACTTAATAACCACATTGCTTAGCTGGAAGTTGCAAGCCCAGTTGTGGTTGTAGGTCAAGGACCACCTACATGGTTATTTCTAGTATGCTGTGTTCTAGATAGTGTTTACTCGGTATGCAAAATCCTAAAAGAATAACTAAACAAAAATCCTAAAAAAAAATAGTAGTTTTTCAACAACTTCATCAGTTAGGAAACTCAGAAATTATAGTGTTTGCATACCTATCATAGTGGCTACTCTGCGTGACATAAAAAGAATCAGTCTGAGCAATTTCGCTGCAACCATGATGATCCACAAATTTATTTTATTTTTTGCCTGCAAAATCTGCCTTTGCTGCTGTTTGATGCATGTTGAACCATTGATTTCTTCATACTTGTTTGTAAAGTTCATTCTCAAGCTGCAAAAAGATTAATCCTTTTGTTTCCTTCTTGAGGGTGACAGTTCGTTACCATTCCTGGTCATATTCACTTTATTTGCAATGTCTGGTTTATTGTTTGAGAGAAAATGCTCATCTAAGCCAAAAGAAAAAAGAACAGAAAAAAAATGACTACTATAGTGAAATGTTGAAAAACAGTTTAGAAAATTCTCCAAATTTTCCATTTTCTCATGGCTTACCTTGATATAATCATTTAACGTGCATAGCTCTTCTTCAATTGTCTGTTAACCTCTGGTAAACTATGGGCTTTAATTTTTTTCTGCTGGTTATAGTCAATCAACATCATTTTATGGGTGCAATGCATGATGTATTTTCATCTGATCTTGGGTTTTCTAATTTTAAATCGCCCAGTTCAAGCAGTGTCCAATCGGTTATACTCAGTGCTTTTTTTGTAAAAAAAAAAAAAAAAAAAAA
>NW_015426340.1:0-1261 GCF_001527695.2 Protobothrops mucrosquamatus | reverse complement strand
ACTCTGACATCTGGCTGACATCTTAGAAGCAGAATAAGCTACTATTTGGCAAAAACTAAAGTCTTTGTATAGCGTGTGGGGCACTTCCTGGATATCTTATTTCTTTGCCATCTGTAGCAGAGTTCCTGTATATTTTGTGTATTTATATTTCACTTCCTTCCTTCCTCAGGAAATGAGTACATAGAATTCAGAAAGATTTAAAAAAAAAAAATATTTGGGGCTTTTTGCAGCTGATTACGAGACAATATTTAAGATGCGCCATCGGGTAACTTATTTTCATTTCATTTTTTTTTTTTTTTAAGAATTGGTAAATTTAGACAATGTGTTGATGTATTTGTGCACTTGTGAGACAGAGAAATGGAATTACCTAGGCCTTTGAAGGGCCCTGTTTCCTACCAGGCTTCTGAAGCTGTCACTTCTGTTGATCAAAATGGATTAGTCTTAATCAAGGCAATTTAAATCCAAAAGAACAAGTCCTGATTTAACTAGTGCCTTAAATTCCTAACTGATATCTTTCCTGATCAGGCATGCCTCCCTGCCTGGTTGCTACAACAATTAAACACCAGTTTCTGAAGACGCTTTATTACATAAATTGTCTTGGTGACATTTTCATTGATCACATCCAGATGAAAGTATTACCTAACTGCAGTTTAGATTGAGACTTGCCAGACCGTTTTATTTCTATTATTCTTATACAGAGAGCTGCATTCGGGGACCTTAGATAAACAAAGCTTAGTCCGTTTTTCACTCCAGGCGCTAGAAATGGCAGGGTAGACCCTGAGGTTTTTTGAACGGTGCTATTCTCCCCAAAATTCTTGGCTGAAAGCAAAGAAACCTGGAGTGTAATTTCAGACCTCTGGGAGATGCAATTCCACAGGTCTTTTGCAGGACAGATTATTCTGTTAGGAGAAGAACGACTGTGGGGTGAGATTTCTGGTGGCAGCTGACATGGGTTCGAGATGCCAAGCCAATTCCCTTACTTCATGTCACCTTTCCAGACCCTTCTGCCTTCTCACTCTGGATGGCTGGTTGTTTCACCAGCCAATCAGGAGTCAAGTTCAGTCGCTGCCTTTCATGGAGTTATAAAATGTGCTCTTTTTTAAAATCTCTGTCTTTCTGCATCACCTATCCATCAGCTATCATATCTTTCCATTCTGTCTGTCTGTCTGTCTATGTCACTATCTGTCTGTTGTGTTCCTTCCTTCCTTTTCCTTCCTTCCTTCCTTCCTTCCTTCCTTCCTTCCTTCCTTCCTTCCTTCCT
>NW_015426339.1:0-1261 GCF_001527695.2 Protobothrops mucrosquamatus | reverse complement strand
CATTAGCTGCTGGCCAGCCCAGCCAATCCAGCTCCTTGCAACTCCCTAGCCAGCCACCGGGAGCACTAGATAATTTATTCACCTCACTAGACACAGCATGAGGTGAATAAATGAATAAATTATCTAGTGCTCCGCGGGCCGGCTTGAAACGGCCGGCGGGCCGTATACGGCCCGCGGGCCGTAGTTTGCCCATTGCTGCCCTAGACCATTTCGGACAAATGGCTGTCCAGTCTCTTCTTAAAAACTTCCAGTGTTGGAGCATTCACCGCTTCTGGTGGCAGGTGGTTCCACTGGTTAATTGTTCTAACAGTCAGGAAGTTTCTCCTTAGTTCCAGGTTGCTTCTCTCCTTGGTTAGTTTCCATCCGTTGCTTCTCGTCCTGCCTTCAGGCGCTTTGGAGAATAGCTTGACTCCCTCTTCTTTGGGGCAGCCCCTGAGATATTGGAACGCTGCTATCGTGTCCCCCCTAGTCCTTCTCTTCCTTAAACTAGACATCCCCAATTCCAGCAGCCGTTCCTTATATGATTTAGCCTCCAGTCCCCTGATCATCTTTGTTGCTCTTCTCTGCTGCAGCCCTCCATCCACCCTTTTTAGGCCCTTCTGGATGCCCTTATCCCCCCCACCCCCACCCCCCACTGTGCCCTAAGTCATATTTCACAGAAGGGGGATTGGGATAACCGAACAGGGAGGAAGGAATCCATGGGCCAAGTGCGAATCCGGGGTCCCAGGCAGCCCCACCAGCCCTAGAAGACCTCCTGGACCCCTCCCCTCCCCACCCACACACACCCCCCAAGCCCGAAGGCTGGGAACCGTGAACCTTCGTAAACAGGTGAGCACTTCCTGGATGCCAGGTACAAAAAAAATGCACCTGGGACCTTGTCCGGGTTCAACCTGTCATCTGTTCCTCGGTTTCACTTTTGTAGCTTATCAAAGATTAAACCTTAAACAGAACTGGCGAAGGATTGCATGATAAAATGGGCTCAAAATATACAAGAGCCGACCTTGTTGGAGACATGGGAGACAATTTGGATCAGGAATGTAAAATTTACTCAAGCAAAGAATCTAAGAGAAAACTTTTACAAAATGTTCTATAGGTGGCATCTGGATCCTCAAAAATTGTCTCGTATGTATTCTAATCTACAACCTAAGTGTTGGAGATGTGGAAATTTAGATGCAACTTATTTTCATGCGTGGTGGACTTGTAGGGCGGTCAAAGCATTTTGGATAAAGATTTGGTGGAACATTCAAAATGTTTTTAAGAA
>NW_015426338.1:0-1261 GCF_001527695.2 Protobothrops mucrosquamatus | reverse complement strand
AACCAGCCGGCCAAGGAGAAATGCTGCAAACAGCCAACCTTGACCTGTACACAGAGGCTGATGCTCAAGCCTCAGTGAGGCCAAAGACGTCCCAGGTTCCTTATGACCTGAGGCAACAAAGAAAGCCTACAGAAGCCATGCACTCACATCTGATGGAAAGATGGGAGTCGAACTACAAGCGCCATGAAAGATACTGGGAAAAATTACACAAACTCTACCGAGGGCCTAAGAAGGATCTCTCCTCCGAACGTGCACGCTTATCGGAAGAAGATAAGGAAGAAGATAATGGATGGGCTCCGAGCGGCAACTTGAAAACATTCAGATGCAATTAGGAGACCCAACAGTCAATGGCAAGATGCAGAGCCTCAAGCTAAAAAACAAGGAATGTAAGAAGTTTCTAGAGAGCTCACGATGGCTCCCGGCACCAGAGCCTTACCTGAAAGATAGACCTCTTCAATAAACTGCAACCTTCTTCCTAAAGCAGTCCCCATGTTGTTTATTCCCAGCTTGGATGAATCATGATGAAGACTTTTCCTTCAACACATATAAAGAACTTTCTTCCTTCTTCCTTGCCAGGGCCTCTAAAATGTCTGAGAAATACTTACCTAAGGAGAAACTATCCTTGGAATGTAGGGCCTTATCTCACTTCCTATATAAGCAGCTTTCAAGTTCCATCAGCTTTTGCAAAAGCTTTAATAAAACTTGTTTTGTTTTCCAACACCCTTGGAGTTGAATTTTTATTCCTCACAGAAGTTAGAACGGCTCTGAAAAAAAGTAACTTATAACCTTTTTCATGCTTATGACCGTGGCAGCATCCCCATGGTCACGAGATCAGTATTCTTGACAACTGACTCAGATTTATGACAGTCACAGCATCCCAGGGTCACGTGATCCCCTTTTTGCAACCATCTGACAAGCAAAATCAATGGGGGAAGCCAGATTCACTTAACAACCATCTTACTAATTTAACAACTGCAGTGATTCACTTAACAAACATGGCAAGAGAAGTTGTAAAACTCACTTCACAAATTTCTCACTTAGTGACATAAATTCTGGGCTCAGTTGTGGTTCATACATTGAGGACTACCTGTAAATGCTCAAATAAAACATTCTACTGATGTATTATATAAAATACTCCAACAGCTGCCAGGCCTGGAGAATGACACCCCACTGGATTAAACAGCTCCTGTTGTGTAATTATACCAGAATTCTATATGGTGCTTGTCGACTTATTTTTCAAAGCACTAGAAGGCAGGACGAG
>NW_015426337.1:0-1261 GCF_001527695.2 Protobothrops mucrosquamatus | reverse complement strand
GAAGAGGAAGGAAGGAAAGAAGAAAAAGGGAGGAAGGAAGGAAGGTTTAAGGCAGAAGAAATGCCAGAGGGGTCCTGAGAAAATAGAGCAAGAAAGAAACTGCTTTCTTGATTTGGTCTGGTATAAATCAGGCCAAACAGCTTCCAAGATTCTGCTATTCTGCCTTATTGGAATAAAGTAGCACTCCTGATATCCCAGTGGGGGCTCCTTCTTCACTTGTTCTACAGCATCTCGATGGGTTGACCAGCTTAATTATCGACCACTCCTTAATTGGTCTTAGGTTGCCTTTTGTCTTTTTTCCCTCTCTCCCCCCCGCAGGAAATCCTTGACTCGCTGGCAGAATTGTATTGCCTGCTGCAAGAAGAGGACATGTGGGCTGGACTGTGGCAGAAACGGTGCAAATTTCCCGAGACGGCCACCGCCATTGCTTACGAGCAGCACGGCTTCTTCGAGCAGGTTGCGTGTTTTGCGTGTATAGGTGTTTAACCAGAGATCACCCCCCACCCCTCCCCCCCCACCCCATCTAAGAGACCACAGGAAGTTTCCCAACTGACTGTGGGCACCTGCCAAGAGTTAGACAGGGTTCACCAGAATTCAAGAGAAGGTGGTTGGTTAGTTTGCTTGCCTTCGCTTTCCTTTTCGTTTCGTACCCCGTCAGAAACCGAACCGTTTTCGTTTCCTTCCAAGGCTCAGGAAACCTACGAAAAAGCGATGGAGAAAGCGAAGAAGGAACACGAAAGGAACAACGCCTCTCCAGCTATTTTCCCCGAATATCAGCTCTGGGAAGACCATTGGATTCGGTAAGTTAATTAAATCTGATGGTTGCTCCTGTTTTTTGTTTTTTTTTTAAGGATGTTAATTATGAATGTTGGGGCCTCTGGAGACCCAGATAGCAACGTTTAACCTAAATTTCAGAAAAAATAACTGAGGAAGCCAACAAGACTTTGTTCCACTCCCCGAGGGCCCGTGTCTTGTTTGCAGCTTTGTAGAAACGTTCCTCGCTTTTAGTCGAGGAACTGGTTTCTAAAGAAGCCTTTCATTTCATTCCACATGAAAGTTGCGCGCGCGCGAGAGAGAGAGAGAGAGAGAAAGAGAGAGAGAAAGAGAAAAAGAGAGAGAGAAAGAGAGAAAGAGAAAGAGAGAGAGAAAGAGAGAGAGAGAGAGAAAGAGAGAGAAAGAGAGAAAGAGAGAAAGAGAGAGAGAGAGAGAGAGAGAGAGAGAGAGAGAGAGAGAGAGAGAGAGAGAGAGAGAGAGAGAGAGA
>NW_015426336.1:0-1261 GCF_001527695.2 Protobothrops mucrosquamatus | reverse complement strand
TAGAGCCCTTGCAACAGCTTTTGGGTGGTGCAGAAGCCAGTCAGCAACTGGTGGGAGAATGACCACAGCAAGGAGATTGGTCACAGCCCCCAAATGTGCAATCCTGGGCATAAATCAGCAGCCAAGATGGGGCCAGCAGCAACAGCCACAGTGGGGGCTCCAACAGCCTATAATTGCACCACCTTTCAGAGCAACCTTCGATGGGGATCCAGAGAAGCTGATTTTTTTCCTCAACCAAGTGCACTCTCATTTGAACCGCTGGGCTTATCTCTACCTGGACCCAGGTGCCATGGTCGACGTGATTGCGTCCAGCCGAATGGCTGAACAATTTATATAATGAGCAAGCCCCGGAATTGGAGGACCCCCACCAATTTGCTCCGTCCTTCCTTTCCTTTCAGGTGCTGTTTCTGGAAAGAGGGGGGTACCCAACTGGAGCAGGAGGACCCCTCCCCAGCCCATCCCCACACCTGCCGGGGTCCCGTGCAAAACTGCTCTCCAAGCCCGTGAAGTTTGAGCAAGCCGGTGGCTCCCTGATGGGAGGGACTCTTGTCACGCAATTAACTGAGGCCCTACGCCTAGAAATAGGTGCGCACTGGGAGTTTATTCGCTTCCTGGTGGCTCCAAAAATGACTGAGACTGTGATCCTAGGGCTAGCCTGGTTGGACAAATGGAAACCGTTTATCTGGTGGGAGAAAGGAATGAGAACTGTGAGACTACCTATAGGGCCCAAACCCCCCACTGATTCAATCGATGTTGTGGGGCACTTTAGGCCACCTAATGAGTGAACGCACATTGCTGCCTCACCGCCACCAGGTGAACCACTCATCCCCAGCGAATACCGGGACCTAGCGGAGGCATTTAGTGAAAAAGAATGCGATGCCCTGCCCCCTCAGAGACCCAGTGACAGCTCTGTCAAACTGGTGCCGGAGCCGAACTCCCACAACTGAGAATGTATGCTATGTCCCCCCTCGAAATTTATTTATTTATTTATTTATTTATTTATTTATTTTATTAAATTTATATCCCGCCCTTCTCCTTGCGGACTCAGGGCGGCTAACAATTGAGTAAAAATACACAGATAACATTACAAGATTAAAAATTAATTAAAAAGGAAATATTTAACTGTGATCTAATTAAAATATAATTAAAACCCCCTCTAAAAATTTCCCCTAGGCCAGTCCTGCAAGCTGGAATAACCATGTCTTAAGGGCGCGGCAGAAGGAAGGGAGATCAGGGATCACCCTGATCTCTGGGGGCAGTT
>NW_015426335.1:0-1261 GCF_001527695.2 Protobothrops mucrosquamatus | reverse complement strand
GTCAACAATAGTTGAACATCCCTGGAAAACAAAATAACAGCCAAAAACATTAAGGTAACTCTTCAAGATCTTGTAGATGCTGGAAGTAGAACATCCTTAGAGAGAGAAAGGCAGACAGGCAAACAGACAGGTGAGATATAGATAGATAGATAGATAGATAGATAGATAGATAGATAGATAGATAGATAGATAGATAGATGGATGGATGGATGGATGGATGGATGGATGGATGGATGGATGGATGGATGGATGGATGGATGGATGGATGGATGGATGGATGGATGGATGGATGGATAGATAGATAGATAGATAGATAGATAGATAGATAAATAGATAGATAGATAGATATTTTAAGGGAGAGGCTTTCTGAATAAGAGATATCTGATGGCATCTCGTTCATAAAAGCAGTATGAAAAAGATCAAACAAGTGGCCCAAAAGAAGGCACCGGGGCACATGTTGCAGCACCAACAGCATCATCATCTGTGTGGACAGAGGCTTCCTTAGTTGAGCTTTGCACACTGTGCAGCTCTCACCATCAGCTCAGGGAGAGTCACTGGAAAACATAGCCTGGGATTTCCATTTAGTTCTTAAGACTACAAAATCTTCCTTCTATTAATCTGACTAATTTCTTTAAAGTAAATCAGGTGGTAGCCATCGTTATATCCACATCCTATATTAATAAAATGTGAAATGGTTAAATGAAAGGGATGATTTTTTTTTTTTATCCAACTGGGAAAAAAGAAGAGAAATGGAAATGCAATACAATCACAGCTTGCAGAAACTGCTGTGACATTAACAAAAACATTTTTAAGCCCAGGAAATGAAGAAAACAATAAAAAATATCTCCAAGTGACTTTTCCTTAATTCCCCAGGTTTAAGACGGAAGGAAGAAAAAAAACCAGCCAAGCTTTCAAGACATTCATTCATTCATTCATTCATTCATTCATTCATTCATTCATTCATTCATTCAAATTTTTATAGCTGTCCATCTCAGTCAATGACTCTGGGCAGCTTACATTTCAAAGATTCTCTTGCTATATTATATTTTATTTATTTATTTATTTATTTATTTATTTATTTATTGGATTTTTACCCCGCCCTTCTCCTTACGGACTCAGGGCGGCTAACAGCCTGATAAAAACAAATACACAAAATACCAAAATACTATCATTAAAACATAATTAAAAAGAAATATTAGATTGGCCTTTGTTATTTTAAAATTATATTTAAAACCCCGCTAAAAATTACCCCTTAGGCCAG
>NW_015426334.1:0-1261 GCF_001527695.2 Protobothrops mucrosquamatus | reverse complement strand
AATCTATTTCTCATAAAAGGAGTATTTGCAACATGCCTTGCCTTCGGTGGAAAGCTAGGCAGAATGCAAGGTTTAGGAGCTATGAGGGTACAAAAAAACACCCTGAAATGTGTTAATTAATTTAATGTGGGTTAAATGAGAGGCAGAAGGGACTTGTATAAAGACTCGGAGAGAAATTACAATAAGATCGTAACTATAACTTGCAAATGTCAGAAGTCACTATGTTTCTTAAACTGGAGGGTTTTTTTTCTCTCTTTTTAATTGCTTGCACTTTTTTTTTTCCTCTTTCCTGTTTTTCTTTTGATTTGGCTTCTGCTCTATGGAAAAAAATCTTCATAAAACATAGATTAGAAAAACAACAACTGAATCCTTGTTTGCTGGAGTGGGTGGTCAAGGCTATTTTTCCACCAGCTGCCTCTGACTGATAAAAAAAACACTGGCTTATAACTGTAATTGAGCTCCGAATTAATGTCATCAATCATGACAGTCATGAAGGTCACCCATCTGATTTTGCAAGCTGGTTTGCAAGCATTAAACAAATGCAGCGGTCATTAAGTCAATCCATTTTACACCCATGGGCTTTTTTTTTTTTTTTTTTTTGCCGGAAATTGGAAGCAAACACTGGAAACTGTCAAAAGACCTCAAAAATCACTTTTTTTGGCTGCTGCTGCACACTGCTGGCTCATAGTGAAGTGATTGGTACATTAGGCATGGATGCACACGTATTAAGTGCACTGGGGGAAAAATAATAGTTGGCTTTAAAATAAAAGTTGCATTAACAGAAGGATTTGATCAAGATCGCGTGAGGTACTAATACCACTTTATAAAGCCTTAGTAAGGCCACACTTGGAATAACTGCATCCAGTTTTGGTCTCCACACAGATGTTGAGACTCTAGAAAGAGTACAGAGAAGAGCAACAGAGATGATTAGGGGACTGGAGGCTAAAACATATAAGGAACGACTGCTGGAATTGGGTAGGTCTAGTTTAATGAAGAGAAGGACGAGGGGGGACAGGGGGAGGGCCTTCTCTGTGGGTGCCCCTACCCTCTGGAACGAACTATCCCCCGAGATCCGGATGATTCCGGATCTTCTTGCTTTCCGTCGCGCCCTCAAGACATGGCTCTTCCAGCAAGCGGACCTGACCTAGGGAGGATTTTATTTGGGGTTTATCTTTTAACAATTTGACAGAGACACAACTTTAAAATTTGATTTAATTCGGTTTTATCGGGGGGGAATGTATTTATGTTTTGTTTTAAATAT
>NW_015426333.1:0-1261 GCF_001527695.2 Protobothrops mucrosquamatus | reverse complement strand
TAAAATCTAAATACATAATTATCATTTGGATGGTTAAACATGGACACCACATCTTTACTATGCTGACCTTATAATTTAGATAATTACATGCCTCTCAGTGCCAGAGAAAAACCCATATTTGTTAAACAGGTCTAATGACCCCCTCCCCCATCTCTGCAACCACTTTATTTTACAATCAAGTTTCCAGTTCTAATTGTGGTCACTAAACAAGGACCACCTGTACCATACTCTATTTACAGTTGGGCAAAGTTGCCCACCAATGGATATCCAGATATATTCTTCTATCAATTAGAGACTCACAAGTCATTGAGGTAGTCCTTAGCTTACATCATAACTGGGACCAGAATTTCTGTTGCTACGCAAGGCAATTGTTAAATGAGTCACGCCCGATTTTACCACCTTTTTTTATCAATTTGTTAAGTGAATCACTTCAGGTGTTAAGCTAATCAGGCTTCTCCCACTGACTGCTTGTCAGAAGCTGGCTGGGAAGGCCACCTATGAAGATTACATGACTAAATGTCATAAATATCTATTAGTTGCTAAATGCTCAGATTTGATTATGACTGTGAAGATGCTGCAATGGTTGTAAATGCAAGGACCGGTTCTCGCTTTTTTTTCAGTGCCGTTATAACTTCAAATGGTCACTAGATGAATGGCTATAAGTCAAGGACTACCTGTGTTACAAAGAAATACTCAACTCTACACAGGAGTAATATGGAACAACTGCTTGAGTGCAACCGGGATCTTTTAGATGCAAAGGATTCTGTGTGGACTGAAACTATAGTGGGAATTCTTAATTCTAAGTGGGATTATTATGTGGAAGGAATAAGGCAGCAGAATGTACATTATTATGACTTTAGTTGGATCCGGAGCCTGGATTGCTTGGGAAACTGCCCCTTCTCCCACTCCATCATTGAATCTCAATCAACTCATTTTGAAGTGGTCAAAGGATAAGTTAAGCAATATAAATGTATTTTATATAAATGTATCTGCCAAGGCAGTATTCTGAAGTTTAAAATGGATGCTGTTGATTTGAAGTAAATGGACTATCTTCTACAGGTAGTTCTTGACTTACAACTACAACTGAGCCCAAAATTTATGTTGCTAAGTGAAACATTTGTTAAGTGAATTTGCCCCATTTTGACCTTTCTTGCCAGAGTTATTAAGTGAATCACTATAATTGTTAAATTAGTCAAACTGTTAAGTAAATTTGGCTTCCCCATTGACTTTGTCAGAGGGTTGCAAAAGGGGATCACGTGAC
>NW_015426332.1:0-1261 GCF_001527695.2 Protobothrops mucrosquamatus | reverse complement strand
ATATATATATATATATATATATATATATATATATATATATATATATATATATATATTTGTTTTCTGAGGTTTTCACGGGTGTTTATATGTGAGTCTTTGGTTATTCGGGTTTTCTCCCGTGTAAGATTAGAAGTGTCATAGCGACGTTTCGATGAAATCACATTCATCATCATCAGGCTTGTGCTTTTAGCTTTGTGCTAAAAGCACAAGCCTGATGACATTTTAACCCTGACTATCTATCTATCTAATCTGTATATATATTAACCCCCGCCCCTTCTTTCCCCCTTCCCACGGTGAAACATCTGAAGATCTAATTGTCAATGTTCTAGACATCTGTCAATTAGATCTCTAATGTTGTATATAGTATGCTTTATATGTATATAGTGTGTTTTAAATGTGGGTTAGGTCTGTGTTCACTTTGAGAGGAAGCAGCTAAATTTCATTTTTAATGGGCGCCATTGTGCCCACAGGGAAAAAAATGACAATAAAGGTGATCTAATCTTAATATCTGGAGATATAATTGTCTAAATAATTGCACATTAGATGTGTGGTAGGTGTCAAATGGAGCCTCCACCTTCAGGGGCAGTGTATATGTGTACAGCTGAAATGAAGGGGAATACTGGCTGAAATTGGCCTGAAGCAGCCTCATGGGACAAGAGGGGATTTTTTTGGGAGTAGGACCTGTTTGTATGTTTTGTGTGTTGTGAGAACCCACCCATTTGGGTGGTTCATGATAAGGTGTATTGCGTGAGCCCCCTCCCCCCCCCAAAAAAAAAGTTGAATAGGAAATGGGAATCCAGATAGCCTTTATTAGGAGAAAAAAATGTTATTTTAAAGGCCACGTTCATATTTAACCTAAACGTTTTGGATAGGCCAGCTCAGCAAATTTTTAGTTTAGTTTTGTGCTTTCGGTTAAAAATAGTCATTTGAATTAAATGGAGGGGTGGAATAGTTCTGCTGGATACAATTAGAGGCTAGCCAGCACCCTTTAGTTTGTGCTTTTAATGCAGACTTTTAATTAAAAGGAAAGCCTATTTTTAAAAAATTAACATCCTGTTTTCAAGTACTGTACTTTATTTTTTATTTATTTTATTAAGAAAATTTACGTGGCCACCCAACTTACTCATCATGGTGACTCCATTCAGCTTACAGAAATAAACCCCAATACAAAATCCAATAATACTTCCAAGAAATGCCCAAGGAAGGTATAAAATGATCAACTCTTGTTTTCATTTTTCACTCAGCAGCTAATACTCAGTAC
>NW_015426331.1:0-1261 GCF_001527695.2 Protobothrops mucrosquamatus | reverse complement strand
TCCATTTAAGCTCACGCCTACTGCTTCAGTGACTCCATCCAGCCACCTCATTCTCTGTCATCCCCTTCTTCTATTGCCCTCAATCTTTCCCAGCATTAGGCTCTTCTCCAGTGAGTCCTTCCTTCTCATTAGGTGGCCAAAGTACTTGAGTTTCAACTTCAGGATCTGGCCTTCTAAAGAGCAGTCAGGGTTGATCTCCCCTAGGACTGACTGGTCTGATCGCCTTGCAGTCCAGGGGACTCGCAGGAGTCTTCTCCAGCACCAGAGTTCAAAGGCCTCAATTCTTTGGCGCTCAGCCTTTCTTATGGTCCAACTTTCACAGCCATGCATTGCAACTGGGAAAACCATGGCCTTGACTATACGTACTTTTGTTGGCAGGGTGATGTCTCTGCTTTTTAGTATGCTGTCTAGATTTGCCATAGCTAAAGAGCAGTTGGGGTTGATCTCCTCTAGGACTGACCAGTTTGATCGCCTTGCAGTCCAGGGGACTCGCAGGAGTCTTCTCCAGCACCATAGTTCAAAGGCCTCAATTCTTTTGCGCTCTGCCTTTCTTATGGTCCAACTTTCACAGCCATATTGCAACTGGGAAAACCTATATATTCAGTCAAAAGTGAAGAAAGTTCTTGGATGAGACTTCTTGAAGGAAAAACAAAGAAGTCCAGTTGCCCCTTGGAAAAAAAGCACCTTTGGGGCAAACATAACCCGGATGACTGAGAATCTCCATAGATATTTGTCCAAAAATTATTATTCTCATTTTTTTGTTTTTTGTTTTTAAAAAAGACATTTCCAGTGCCTGTGAACTAAGTGCAAATCTCCTCCCTCCTCTTTGCTTCTGGGTCATTGGGGTTTGTTTCTTTTACCTTAGAACTAAGATCATTTGACACAATGAGAGTGGAAAAGAGTTTACAAAGAGATGTACTATTCAGTGCTCACCTCCTTATACAAAGCCGACTTCGCTCTAAGAGACTTGTTTCTGAATATATCTTATTTTATTTCATCCAATCTGTAGTTGCCATTGAGTCTCTTAGAGGGAAAGATAGAGTACAAAATCAATTATTTGGATCTTTATAAACTATTAGTCCAAGAGAACTGTTGCTGCTCTCCTCTCCAAATAGACTAAGAAATAACAGCCATAAAATGCAGCCATAAAATTATGACTCAATTTGGGAGCTGGATGGACATTAGAACATCCTCTGGGACAGGGGGAAAACATTACTGTAATCCAGAGTAGGAGTATTTCCCATAGCAACCTTTGATTCAA
>NW_015426330.1:0-1261 GCF_001527695.2 Protobothrops mucrosquamatus | reverse complement strand
TATATTCTAGAAAATAAAGATTTGTTGGAAAAATATTGCAATTGAACAATCAGTCTTTCTGATGCTGGAAAAAGTAATTTTATATTTATACAAAACTAATTTTTTTCCTGTAATTTTTGTCACAGATGCCAAACAGTTACAAACAGTGTGTACTCTTCCCATTTTTTTCTCCTTTCTCCTCTCTAATTGCCCATGCCTTTGTTTACCTGTTCACATATTTAGTAACCCTATCTTAGAATCATAAGGGTGGATGGGACTTCAGAGGTCTTCTGGTCCAACCCCGTCCACAAAACAGGAGCTCTTATTCCATTCTGGACAAATGACCGTCCAATCTTTTCTTAAAAACCATCAGCGATGTTGCTCCCATTTCTCTGGGTGGCAAGCTGTTCCACTGATTAATTGTTCTTGTTAAGTCCTGGGAATAATGGCGCTTGAGACGATTCATCTTCAACAAGTCTTTATTGTTTGCTCCACTCTACGAACAACCAGAGCAGAGGCACGCAGGCCTCTATTTATACCCTCTGATCCCCGGGCAAGTTCAACCAATCATGAGGTGGGCTTTTCCTGCCTTGCGCATGCGCACAAGGCTGGCGCCACTCAGTCTGGTCCCGGGCAGCTTCTGCAATTGCCCGGGACTCTTGCAACGTCCCGAGCCTGCATCTTGCAGGCTCAGGACACAACACCCCTTCCCCCTGGATGAAATAAGATTGCACCCACATGGACGCCATCCTATAGATGGTAATATAATTAATAATGAAATAAAGTTACACAATGTATAAGGTGTGGGACTGTTCCTTTGAACCAGATCCAGTGACCCCCCCGACCTTGTTTTATTTAAATACAACCCGCCAGCACATTCAGTCAGCTCTTGCTATATACCTGTTCACCTTACGTAATCAGCTAGGTATTTGGGAGGGCCTCTTGCCCTGAGTGACCTTCTCAGACCTGGAGAGTTTGTATTGTTATTTCTGTGGCCGCTTGCTCTAGGTGAAGTGCCCTGTGAATGACCAGTGACTTCATCTTGGCTTTCCAGCCCATCTCCTGTAATTGAGCAGTCCGGGGCCTGTTGGTCGTTAAACCTGGTTGACCAGCCCTCACTGGAGTTATCTAACCCCTGTGAGTTCATTCCCGTGTTTCCTGAAGGAATGTGGGATTCCTGGCTCATTTCTGTAGTGCTAGGGACTAGGGATGCCTCCCTGTTAGCCCTAATGCGTGAGGACATCCTCCTCTGAGCCCTTTCAGCAAGGGACGTGTTTCCCCT
>NW_015426329.1:0-1262 GCF_001527695.2 Protobothrops mucrosquamatus | reverse complement strand
TTGGAAAGGGAATGGAGATCCACCACTGACTGTACCTGCCTAGAGCCAAACTTGCAACGTCTGTCCTGGGCAAGATCAAGTCAAAGACTGGAGACCAACGGTCCAGGACGGGCGTGGCAACTTTGGCTGACTTGATCTGATTGGGCAGGAATACAGTCTACTACCCAATGGTGGAGTCTCCATCTCAGTGCTGGAGAACCTGTTCTTCACCCTCATGTTGGGAAAGATCGAAAGCAAAATGAGAAGAGAAGATGAGATGGTTAGATAGTGTCACTGACGCAGTGGACATGAGTTTGGACAGTTCAGGGAAACAGTGGAGGACAGGGGCCTGGCATATGATCCATGGAGTCACGGAGAGTTGGACACAACTTACGAGACTGAACAACAATAACAAAAAACCTGGTCAAGAGAGAACAATGCATTTTAGGCAAAGTATTGGATGGATTAGGATTCACAGACCATAAAATACATGTTCTGGGCCTGTTGTGAGCAGGCCCATTAAACGAGGACTGCCTACAAGCAACAATAATGTTCATCAAAATAAATGCTGCAGTTAGACTAGGATAGAGAATAACCCTCCAAATATTACAGGACTACAACTCCCATAAATCTTTATCACTATATTGAACGGAACAGAGTTGTTCAATAATACGTGGACATTCAGAGAAGCCTGGATTACTTTCAGTTTTCTGCTCCTAAGTGAAAAATTGATAGTGAAAAGCTAAATATGGCATCAGTCTCCAAAAATGAGATAAGTATTTTTATGGAAAACATCTTAATTATTAGTATTTTTTAATTTGAGCTACAGGCCCTGTTTTTCTTCTTCTCCCTGCAATGATCCTAAACCTAGACGTACATTCCATATTCCTGGCCTAGGGGGAAAAATGCTTAAAGAGAGATGTTCTTAGATGGCAAAACTGAATTGAGCTCGATTAAAAATGTCAACTGCCATTCAGCTAGGTTTTGATTACTAGCATCAATATTCCCAGAGTCATACAGCAGTCATAACAATGTGATAGAAGGCTCTGCCCCTTTGTGCATGCATGCAACACTGACGTACATACAAAAGGATGGGGCTTTAATGGCTGCCATCTTGACTTTAAAAAAAAAACACCTTCCTTCACAGATGTCATGGACAATAAGAAGAAGAGTATCCTATGAACCCACCACAAGGATGCAGGAAAAAAGGAGAAAATGAAGATGTATGCATTCATGTATCATACTTTTATAGCCACCCATCTCGCCAGGTGACTCTAGGTGGC
>NW_015426328.1:0-1262 GCF_001527695.2 Protobothrops mucrosquamatus | reverse complement strand
CTATCTATCTATCTATCTATCTATCTATCTATCTATCTATCTATCTATCTATCTATCTATCTATCTATCCTATCATCTATGTCTATATCCATCCATCCATCCCCCTCTGTCTCTATCCTATCATCTATATATCTCTCTCTCCATCTCTCTCTCTCTCTTTATGTGTCCCTCTCTGTGTATATATATATCTCCTCCTCCTCCTCCTCCTCCTCCTCCTCCTCCTCTTCTTCTTCTATATTAACTTGTCTTTTCCTTATTCATCTGCTTTTCTGCCTCTCCTTTCCTGAGTTCCATTGCTTCTTTTGCCAATGTTTAACTTCTGTCTTTACCTTCTCATCTCCTGGCTCCAAGAACTGTGTGGAAGCAGGCAAGGATAGGCACGTGTGAACAACTATTTACTCATTGATCTCTCCATCTCTTAACTTGGAGTATAGAAAGTTTTAGACTAGCTTGTGTGGGGGTTTTTTTTGTGTGTGGGTACTCTAGGTCATACTTGTGTGTTATCTATGTCCGTGAGCAAATATTGAAGAAAGCTAAGCTCTTATCATAAAGCAGTTCCTGGGCTGCCATCACAGCAAACCACTAAGTGGTTTGTGGACTCTTATTTACTGTAATGTGGGAACCAGGTCATTGTGGCTGATAATTGCATGAAATCTTAAAAAATCAGTTCCCAACACTTCCTGGGAAAGCCACATTGAAAAACAAATCTCATTTTCAAAGAGAATTTTTTTTAAAAAAAATCCCCAGTTTCAGTTGTTCATATTCCAATCACATTATTTCTTTCCTGGCAATTACTACACTTACGTCTTCACTAATACTGCTCTAGAATCACAGAAAATCAATGAAAGTTAATAACTCTGGAAGAAAAGCACCAGTCTTGGAAAGGAACGATAGATAGATAGATAGATAGATAGATAGATAGATAGATAGATAGATAGATAGATAGATAGATAGATAGATAGATAGATAGATAGATAGATAGATAGATAGACAGACAGACAGACAGACAGACAGAGATAGAGACAGAGATAGATAAAAGATAGATAGATAGATAGACAGACAGACAGACAGACAGACAGACAGACAGACAGACAGACAGACAGACAGACAGACAGACAGACAGACAGACAGACAGACAGACAGACAGACAGGTCATGGCATATGGACATTGTTGGCTTGAAATGTTTCACTGCCCATCCAAGTAGTTTCTTTAGCCTGAGCAATTTGGTTAGGGGGGACCCCCTATATGTTCTCCAAGGTGC
>NW_015426326.1:0-1262 GCF_001527695.2 Protobothrops mucrosquamatus | reverse complement strand
CATGACATATTTTACAAAAAGCAAAACAAAAGCTAACCACATTCAGAGAAATAAAACCACACTGATTAGATATTAATAGTAAGAACTATTAATAAAATATATTCTGGTGGCCTGGAAAGCAACTGGACATCTTTATAATAACAGTAATATAACAAAATGTGGCTTAATGTTTCAGGAACTACTTCATACTGGGGGGGGGAATCTTTGTTGAAGGGGGTGCCTCATAGTTTCCCCTCAAAACAGTTGTTGGAATGGCATTAAATTTTCTCACTGAATCTGAGAATTGTCATTTGGCTTAGACATATGGCCCTCTTGAAAAAAAAGTGACTGACTGCCGAATAACACATCTTTGGCTATAGCAGTTGGGTCTGACTGAGGTTCCAAATCCTTGGTGCCCTGTTTAAGGGCTGTTACTTGGTGTTATTACCCAAGAATCAGGACTGCATGAAATGAGAAACTATAGAAAAGTTAATAGTTCCAACAAAGTTCTACCGCAGGATAGGGGGAAAAAAACCAATTGATTAAAATCAGAGGTATTAAAACAGTGTTGAAGAGTAACATTAAACAATAGGAAAGGATGCCTATCCCAATAGGAGCTTCTGTTTTGGCCATGCTAGCCTGATGGTGCAAGACTTCTTTGTGGAACTTGAATATGTCTCTCTAAAGGGCTAAAGGAGCTATATGGTCCCAAATGGGATCCAAACAAAAATTGAGTCTGGACTTAAGCCAGAAACACTTTTAGCATAGCAGGTATAAGTAACACACTTACTGCATGGTGTAATAAAAAGTCTACAGGGCTGTTGCTAACTTCTGTGCCTTTGGGACAACATACTCCAGGTGTACCTTGCATTTACAGGTAGCATGAAACATTATCCCTAAATACTTGAAAATTATGTTTTGTTTAATGAGTGCTTGTTGAGTTTCCAGACATTAATTTTAAGGTGCTTAGCAAATACTAAAGCTGTAGCTTTGCATAGTTAATTTTGAATACGACACTACCAAGATCACTTTAGACCAATTGGTGTCTAAGATAACAACATCATCCTTATATATGAGGCCTGCAATTTATTTATTTATTTATTTATTTTATTAAATTTATATCCCGCCCTTCTCCTTGCGGACTCAGGGCGGCTAACAATCGGGTAAAAATACACAAATAACATTACAAATTTAAAAATTAGTTAAAAAGGAAATATTTAAATTTAATCTAATTAAAATATAATTAAAACCCCCTCTAAAAGTTTCCCCTAGGCCAGTCCCGC
>NW_015426325.1:0-1262 GCF_001527695.2 Protobothrops mucrosquamatus | reverse complement strand
CGTCAGCCAGACAGTGCCGGCTGGCGACCCCAAGGGGGAGGGCCTTCTCTGTGGGAGCACCCACCCTCTGGAACGAACTGCCCCCAGAGATCAGGGTGATCCCTGATCTCCCTTCCTTCCGCCGCGCCCTCAAGACATGGTTGTTCCAGCTTGCGGGACTGGCCTAAGGGATTTTAAAGGGGTTTTAATTACTTTTAATCAGATCACAGTTAAATATTTCATTTTAATTAGTTTTAACAGGGGTTTTGTATTTTTTGTATTTTAATTGATTGTTAGCCGCCCTGAGTCCGAAAGGAGAAGGGCGGGATATAAATGCAATTAAATAAATAAATAAATAAATAAATAAATAAATAAATATCAGAGTCTGAATCCTAACTGAAAAAGAACCAGATAAACCATTGCCCCTAGAATTCTCTTTAGTAAATCCCTTCTTCTTTCAAAAGCAAAGAGTGGAAGTGATAGAGATTCCATATTTTATGGAGAATGTTATCATATATGCTCAAATCAAGAGATTTCATCAAAATAGGTTGCACTATTCTTCACTTCAAGGCAAGTGGCATCACAGGTTAATTCAAAGAACCTCTCAAATCCAGCTAATATCATCTTTCCTAGTTGCCCAAAATATCCAGGAAAGCATGGATCTAGTTCATAGATGCCAGGGTATACATGCATTGTTACCCACATGACAACCCACAAACTCATCTGAGAATCTTGCAGACATCGTATAACCACTGTTTCTTCCCCTTTCTAGCTTTCATGCTATGCTTGCTGCACAATCTAAAACCTGGGAGGGCAGATTTCCAGTAGGGCTACTTCTCTGTTACTACCTAGCCAGCTCTTAGTAATAAATGCCAGGTCTATATGTTCATAAGTTCCCATATCTTAAAAGTATTTAGAATAACAGAGTTGGAAGAGACCTTGGGGGTCTTCTAGTCCAATTCCCTACTCAGGCAGGAAACTCTATACAATTTTAGACAAATGGTCGTTCAGTCTCTTTTTAAAAACTTCAAGGTTGGAGCATTCACAACTTCTGGAGGCAAGTCGTTCCATTAATTGTTCTAATTGTCAGGAAATTTCTTCTTAGTTCTAGCTTGCTTCTCTCCTTGATTAGTTTTCATCTATTGCTTCTTGTCCTGCCCTCAGGTGCTTTGGAGAATAGCTTGACTCCCTCTTCTTTGTGGAAACACATGAGATATTGGAAGACTGCTATCATGTCACCCCTAGTCCTTCTCTTCATTAAACTAGACATTCCCAATTCCAGC
>NW_015426324.1:0-1262 GCF_001527695.2 Protobothrops mucrosquamatus | reverse complement strand
TTTTTTATCTAAAAACCTAATCTATATTCCACCATTCTATGCTTATTTTGAATATAAACAATCCATCTTCCCCATATTGATAAAAATTGTTCATTTGAATGATCCTTCAGATAAGCCGAAATCTTTGCCATTTCAGTTATGGTTATGGTTATGGTTTGAACTGCAATATATTGGACAATATTTCTTATTTACAGTAAAAGTAGAAGCAATGTTTGAGATATTAAGAAGATCAGCATATTCTACTTCTAGGAGCTTATCAATAATGCATGCTAGGATCAGAATCTGTATGTTGATATCCATTGCTTCTATTGAAGCAGTTCTTTGAAACTAAATCTGAATCATATCATGTATAGTTTAATTTTGGGACACAAACAAATAAGCTGCTTTATACTAGCTTCAGTACAGACAAGCAAAATAAACAGTCTTTGTAAGGAGATGAAATCATGGGCAAAATCTATCTAGTGAAAAAGGAAACTAAAAGAAATCATGCATTTATTGCTATTACATTAGCCAGCATTAATTTTCTATTAAATGTTAGTATTCTTGCACTTTTCATCCAGTTTTGTCAAATAGACTTGGTTGATTTCCAGTAAAATGTAACAAAATTTCATTTTTTAAAAGAAAGACATACATTCAGATCACAATTCAACCTTTAATTACCCCGTGCCCAAAATCCAAATGGCAAAATCAAGATCTGAATCTTAGAAAAGGTGTACAAAACAATGAGGAATAACTGATCAAACTATTGCTTGGAATTTTGTTTGGAAAAAGACTTGACATAAGCTATGTTTGTACTTAGATCTTTTCACAGCTGATCAGGTTTGAAAATGTACCTGCAGGGTGGCCACACATACTTTCAATAGCAGACATTTAGTGATTATTCAGCATATTTTAAGGCTATACAGTGAAATTTCAGCGAAGTGTCCTTGGAGGCAGTGCTTACATTCCTTACAAAATTTAAGCTACTAGGAATGCATAGAAGTAGATGGAATCAAAAATTATCTGCCCATCCTATATAAAAACAAGAAACTCATAATTCTTTCAATAATACATGTAAGGATAGTAAATACATGGATGAAACACCCGAAAGTTTATTCTGGCTCATTGAATATGCCAAGAATTTAAGGCAGAGAACAAATGCATACTTACTCAGATAAAATTCTATTGAATTTGGTGGGGCTTACTTCTAAGTAAACATATACAGAAATGGGACATGAGCAGTCAGCATAGTCTGAGCTTCCTATTTCAAACTTATATGCTGT
>NW_015426323.1:0-1262 GCF_001527695.2 Protobothrops mucrosquamatus | reverse complement strand
TGGGCCAATCACCAGGAGACGGTGAGTTCTAGTCCCGCCTCAGCCATGAAAGCCAGCTGGGTGACTTTGGGCCAATCACCAGGAGACGGGGAGTTCTAGTCCCGCCTTAGGCATGAAAGTTAACTAGGTGACTTTTTGCCAATCACCAGGAGACGGTGAGTTCTAGTCCCGCCTCAGCCATGGAAGCCAGCTGGGTGACTTTGGGCCAGTCTCTCTGTCTCAGGCCAACCCACCTGACAGGGTTGTCGTTGTGGGGGAAATAGGAGAAGGATGTATTTTGGATATGGCTCATCGCCTTGAGTTATTTTTGAGAAATAATAAAAGCGGGACCTAAATAAATAAATACCTCTCTGGATTCAAGATAAAAGAGGGCCACTCCACCATCTACGTACTCTTGCTTTAAAAAAAAAAAAATCAGCAAAGTGGCTGCCTTAAAACTTTAATCTTTAATCTGTGCAAGGAACATTGCACATTACAAAAAAGATGTTGAGGCTTTGGAAAAAGCGCAGAGAAGTGAGAACAATGAACCAGTGGAACACCTTGCCTCCAGAAGCGGTGAATGCTCCAACACTGGAAGTTTTTAAGAAGAGACTGGACAGCCATCTGTCCGAAATGGTATAGGGTTTCCTGCCTGAGCAGGCGGTTGGACTAGATGACCTCCAAGGTCCCTTCCAACTTTATTATTATTATTATTATTATTATTATTATTATTATTATTATGAGCAACTAAGATGATCCAAGGCCTGCAGACGAAAACATACGAAAGACAGTTGCAGGACTTGGGTCTGGCTAGTCTAAAGAAAAGAAGAAACAGGGGAGACAGGATAGCAGCCTTCCCATATCTCAGGGGCTGCCCCAAAGAAGAAGGGGGGGTCACCTTACTCTCCAAAGCACCAGAAGGCAGGACAAGAAACAACGGATGGAAACTAACCAAGGAGAGAAGCCACCTGGAACTAAGGAGAAATTCCCTGACAGCGAGGACCATTCACCAGTGGAACAACCTGCCACCAGAAGCGGTGAATGCTCCAACACTGGAGGCTGTTCGGAAGAGACTTTGTTTGAAGTGGCACGGCCTCTCCTGACTGAGCAGGGGGTTGGACTAGAAGGCCTCCGAGGACCCCTTCCGGCTCTCTTTTCTGATTGAACACCTCCAAGCTATTTGCAGGTTGAACAAATGCCTCCATCTGCTTTGCAGGCCGCACTTCCAGGCCCCAGCTAAGGCCTTGACCCTGGTACAGATTGTTCTCAAAGCTGGCTGGCTG
>NW_015426322.1:0-1262 GCF_001527695.2 Protobothrops mucrosquamatus | reverse complement strand
TTAATCGTCCTCACTGTCAGGAAGTTTCTCCTTAGTTCCAGGTTGCTTCTCTCCTTGATCAGTTTCCATCCGTGGCTTCTTGTCCTGCCTTCTGATATTATGGAAAATAAATTAACCCTCTTCCCTCTTCCTCAAATACTGCAAGACTGCTATCATGTCACCCCTGGTCCTTTTCTAGAATAGAATAGAATAGAATAGAGCTGGAAGGTACCTTGGAGGTCTTCTAGTCCAGCCCCCTGACATCCCCAGTTCCAGCTACAATTCCTCCTATGATTTAACCTCCAGATCCCTAATCCTCTTTTTTTGCTCTTCTCCAAACACTTTTCCCATCCTTAATGGTTGCCTTCTCTTTATATACGTTGGGCAAAGAAAGATGACTTCAGAAGCAGGGATCCGAAGCCATCCTAATACCTGGAGGAGATCTGTGACAAGAAACACGGCAGAAACCTCTATAACCCCCACGGAGTGTTTACACTGAGGTGTTACCATCTCCATCAAAATATTTTTCCCATAAAAATAAAACTACCTAGTCCTCGACTTACAGCCATCCCTTTAGCCGCGTTTGAAGTTACCCTGGCACTGAAAAAAAACATGACTTACAACCAGTCCTCACACTTACGACCGTCACAGCCTCCCCGTGGCCACGGGGATCAAAATTCAGGCGCTTGCAACCAGCATGTATTTATCAGGCTCGCGTCGTCCCATTTGCGAGCTTCCCTGCCGGCTTCCGACGACAAAACTCAACAGGGGAAGTTAGATTCCCTTAATGGCCGTGTGATTCGCTTAATGACCGCTGCGATTTTCTTAACCGCTTGGCACAACAGTTTGTAAAATCGGGTTAACAGCCACCGCGCTTAGATGGCAAAGGAAATTCTGATCCCCGTTCTGGCCGTTAAGTCGAGGACTACCTGCCCCTCACAAAATTCAAATGTATGTTGGGATAACAACCTCCATTTCTCTAGAAAGTTTGGTCTGGGGGGGAGACGGGGGGGGGATGGATGAGAGTTGAAAAGGTTTTACCATTGATAAATTATCTTTGCAATCTTTTGAGCGCAGCGAGAAACAAGGCAAGGGCTTTGAGGCCTTAATCCCACCTTGGCTTTTAACAGTTTTTATTGTACCTGGGAAGTCCCTGATGCTATTAGCATGGGTGTATATCCTTTGTGTGTGTGTGTGTGTGTGTGTGTGTGTGTGTGTGAGAGAGAGAGAGAGAGAGAGAGAGAGAGAGAGAGAGAGAGAGAGAGAGAGAGAGAGAGAGAGAG
>NW_015426321.1:0-1262 GCF_001527695.2 Protobothrops mucrosquamatus | reverse complement strand
TTAGAATAAAGGAGTGTTATCCTCCTTAACTCTGACTATATCCCAGTTACCTCAAATCCCAGCAAACAAACAAACAATCATTTGGAAGAAGGAAGGTAAGGAATGGAATTAGATCTTCAGTGTTCTGACACTCATCTTATCTTTTGCAATTGGGCATTGACACAAGGAAATACTTCTTTTATTAGATTTATATGGAATTCAAGACAAAGAATTCATAGTGTTCCCATCCTCCAATTCCTGTAAGGTACATAGCTAAAACTGACAAGATAGGAAACCAAACTGTTACAGTCAGCAAATATTGTAAGGTAAGCATGAAAGAGCTGCCTCTGATCCTCAAGGTCAGGAAGAGATTGGCCAAAATCTTGCTGATTAAAAAGGTCAAGGGGGAAAGGTTCAGAATTTAAGGTTCTCATAATCACACATACTGGTCTCTGTTTTCTGCATATAGAGGACTTCATTCCCGTTCTATTAAAGTCATATTGAAGCTGTCAAGTTTGAACTATTAAGTAGCTGTGACAGCAGTGATGAGTTCCTTAGCAAACAAGATTTATTGCTATGTCTAGTATAAAATCTGGCACTAAATAGGTTGGGGTGATTCTCCCAAAATCACCCAGTAAACTTCACTTGAACATTGGCTTGAACATCAGCAGCCATGTTTCTTGTCTAACATTTGACCACTATGAATTGAGTTCAGTTCCTGGGGACTTCATGAGTACGTCCAATCAGCCTATGTAAAAAGGAAGTGCTGTTATCTTGATTTTCTTGACCTCCAACCCTACCTGCAGTCACCCCTGTCATTGTTTTCAAATCTCAGTCAGCTGATTGCCCATTGTGTGGCACATAAGATTATTTTAGACAGGCTTTTACCCTGATGCATTGGCTCTCTTCTTTGGTAGTTTCATATAACCTACTTATGTGGTCAAGAAACAGGTTATTGTCTACAAGGGGTGTATGGGGTGTTCAGGGAGGGGTAGCACCTCTGGTGGAGGGCATGTCGCGCCCTTTTTTTAGGGCAGCTCATACACCTTTGGTCCCCACCTGACACTCAGCTCTCACCTGTGGGTCCTAGTAGCTGTAACATGCGCAGCGGCCACACCCCGGGCAACAGCTTCGACAGGCTGGCCAAACCAGGTTGAGAGTAGCCGTTGTGTCTTCGACATTCGGTGAGCAAGGGATTTGTCTATCCCAAGCATGTGAAGACAGACTCTGGCGGATTGAGCGGATGAGACCTATTAAAATAGGACCAACGATCATGAAGGCAG
>NW_015426320.1:0-1262 GCF_001527695.2 Protobothrops mucrosquamatus | reverse complement strand
CCTGCCTCAGCAGGGGGTTGGACTAGATGACCTCCAAGGTCCTTTCCAACTTTATCATCATCATTATTATTATTATTATTAAACAAAGCAAGGACATATTTCTGTAATGTATGAACAACCAATGATTCAAAGCACTTTTAAAATGTAATTAGAAGGTCCGAATCCGATGCCTTGAGAATAAAATTGCCATCTTAATACGGAGTGATCAAGATTTGATTTTACTTCCGGTATTTAATCCTGGCATGGATAAAGTCCCCAGGGAGTCGGCTTTAAAGAGGGAGGTCCAGATTTCAAAAAATCAAAATGATTTCGAAGCAGATGAAGCCTCAAATAGGCTGCTGTTCTCGCGTTCTTCTGCCTTGATATTTTCCATCAAAAAACAGAGAATGGAAGCTGAAAGGGAAAATTATCTATTAGGTACAATTTTTATTCCACAGTTTGGTTTTAAAACTCTCTGCTGAAAGTAACTACAGGTGGGGGTTTACGTATCCTGAGTTGTAGTAAGATTAGCATTAGGGGAAAAGAGTAGTTACAACTGAGCAAGAAATAATGGAGCATTTTGCTGTCTTTTGTAGTAATGTTTCTTACGTGAGAAAGACATTACAAAATATGATTCTATGATTTTATGAAACTAGTTGCATTTTGCTTCTGGATTCAATTCAAGATGCTGGTTTGACCTTCAAATTTTTTTTTGGCAATGAAAGCTTTTTAATTTGGCTGCTTTTTACACTTTTACTGATTTATTTATTTATTTATTTATTTATTTGCTGTATGCAAATTATTGATAGAAGGACAGATGGATAAATAGGTACTGTAGATAGATGATAGACAGATAGATAGATGATAGATAGATGATAGATGATAGATAGATAGAGCGATAGATAATTAGAGATGATAGATAGATAGATAGATAGATAGATAGATAGATAGATAGATAGATAGATAGATAGATAGAGAGAGAGAGAGAGAGACAGACAGACAGACAGAGACAGACAGACAGACAGAGACAGACAGACAGACAGACAGACAGGATAGATATAGAGAGACAGACAGATAGATAGATAGATAGATAGATAGATAGATAGATAGACAGACAGACAGACAGACAGACAGACAGACAGACAGACAGACAGACAGACAGATAGATAGATAGATAGATAGATATAGATAGACAGACAGACAGACAGACAGACAGACAGACAGACAGACAGGATAGATATAGAGTGACAGACAGATAGATAGACAGACAGATACATACATAG
>NW_015426319.1:0-1262 GCF_001527695.2 Protobothrops mucrosquamatus | reverse complement strand
ATGATTATTATATTTGTAACCCTGTGTTCAGCTTTGGGAAGTGGGGGAGGGGGAGGGGGGCTTGGGGGGGTATGGGGTTTATATTGTAATTTTTACAAAACTTTTAATAAAAAAAACAAAAAAAACCACAATACAAATAGATTTAATATTTTTTAATAATCATGGTCTTAATGTATTATTGTAAGCTGCTAGAGTTGCTTGAGTAGGCAACATACAACAAACTGCAATAAACACCCTAGTTTCTGAAGCATGCTTCCTATCAGCATGATACTAACTTCTTTACATTAAAATAAGTTCCTAGATTGCTGCATAACAGCTGAAGAAGTGTGCTTGAGATAATTGAAATAATTAATCTACTAGTTCAAATTCATCCAGTAGTTCAATTTCAAATAATTCATCTGGATTGCATTTGTGTAATTGCACCCTCCAAGGCTTCCATCTTCTTTACAAAAAGCTTTTGGCGTGGAGAATGGATGCCTTTGGGGGCACAATCTTGCGCTCCTTCAGGCCCCCCTCCTCTGTGCCAAAAGCTTTTGCAAGGAAGACGGAAGCCTTCGGGGGCGCAATCTCGCACTCCTTCAGGCCTCCATCCCCTTTGCAAAAGCTTTTGGCGTGGAGAACGGAAGCCTGAAGGAGCACGAGATCACGCTCCTTCAGACTCACCAAGGCTGCCTGCGCAGGACACCTGATCCGCTTTTGGAGTGCTGAGCAGCTCCAGTGAGTCTGAAGGAGCACAATCTGTCCTGTACAGGCAGCCTTGGTAAGTCAGCCAAGCTGAGCAGGGTGCACTCATCCTGCTCTGCCTCTGCTCTCACCACTCTGCTTTTGGAGCACCGGGAGCAGACAAAGAAACCACGCTGCTGCACAAACCCCACAGCAGACAGGCTGGAGAGGAGACAGCTCGCCTGACGAGAGAGAAGGAGCAGTCAGCCTGTTCTGGAACTCTGGAGATCTTGAGCAACTATGGGGACCCCAAGGGAGCATGAGATATCTCAGTGGGTGGGGTGAGGCCTTGGGTGGTCAGAAGCAGGTAGACTGTTCCAGCACTAGGCCCCCCCATGGTTGTTCTGTTCCCCGTCCGACCCACACCCCCCAACCAGTCAGCCGAGGCCTGACAAACTACTCGGCACAGATAAAGGCAACGGAATGTCTTGGCAGCCACTTCGTAGCTGCCTGCCAAGTCTTTAATGATAAACCACAGCAAACAAAGATAAGCCACGAGAACTTGCCAGAATGCTTGCAACCGAGTGTTCATCAAACTT
>NW_015426318.1:0-1262 GCF_001527695.2 Protobothrops mucrosquamatus | reverse complement strand
AAAGCGCTCCATGGCACAGGACCTGGTTATCTCCGAGACCGCCTTCTGCCACAGATTCCCTCCCATAGACCGGTACGCTCCCACAGAGTGGGTCTCCTCAGGGTGCCGTCGGCCAAGCAGTGTCGGCTGGCGACCCCCAGGGGGAGGGCCTTCTCTGTGGGTGCCCCCGCCCTCTGGAACGAACTACCCCCTGAGATCCAGATGATTCCGGATCTCCTTACTTTCCGCCGCGCCCTCAAGACATGGCTTTTCCAGCAAGCAGGCCTGGCCTAGGGAGGATTTTAAATCGGGTTCACTTTTTTTAGAAAATTTTAAACAGCACAACTCTAAAATATTTGGTTTTAATTGGTTTTATTCGGTGGGGATTGTGAATATGTTTCTGTTTTTAAATATGTTGTGAGCCGCCCTGAGTCCCGTTGGGAGAAGGGCGGGATATAAATCAAAATAAAGTAAAGTAAAGTAAAGTAACATCTCCTTCCAGTCTAGCTAGAGCAGTGGCTCTCAACCTGTGGGTCGGGACCCCATTTGGGGTCGATCGACCATTTCACGGGGGTCGCCAAGCAAGGCTGTCCGCCATTTTTTTGTCCGCCATTTTTTTTTGTCTGCCATTTTTCCCCCTTTTCCGGCGGGTGCCTTACCTCCCTTGGGCTGGGCCAGCTGGTGGTCGGCCTGCTCCGTCTCTGCCACTTGCCAGCTACGCCTCGGCTGGCGCAGGGGGCAGAACCACGCATGCACGGCGCTCCCGGGCAGGGAAAGTCCTCGACTTACGACGGGTTGGGTAGTCCTCGACTTACGACCGGTTTAGTCATCGACTTATGACCAGTTTAGTCCTCGACTTACGACCGGTTGGGGTCGCGGCATTAAAAAGGTTGAGAACCACTGAGCTAGAGATTCCACCACATGGATGTTTTGTGAGCGTAGCTGGCATTTTGTGAAAGAACCAGCTCTCCCCCATTTTCTTTGCATGCCCACAGCTTACACAGCCCCAATGCTAAATACTGTGCATCTGATTCATAATAATAAGTAATGGGGCCTTCTTCTAGAAAATTATTCTTATCATTGCCGCTTGTTTTAAAAGAAGGTTGCGATTGTTGCTGGAGTTGAGGCCGGAACGAGTGAGCTTCCCTAGTCCCAGAGTAAAGTTCAGCATTTCCCAATAAACAAAAGACAAGGCCAAATAGAATCAAATCTAGAAGGAACTTCTGAATTAGTACAAGGCTAATATAAGTAAGAACCTAGGGGCCTGGGATTTTCAGGATGAG
>NW_015426317.1:0-1262 GCF_001527695.2 Protobothrops mucrosquamatus | reverse complement strand
ATGGAGGGGGGAGTAAGGAAGTAACTGCAGAATGAAAAAAGTTCCCTTTCAGTAAGCAGAAAAATATCAGTCCTTCAGTTGTAGCAGTAGGCAATTAACAATCTTCATTTACAGGCAGAAGTTATTTACAGACTATCACTTCCTTGGTAGTACAAATATACCCAGAAGGCATGCAACTGACAGCCCTCAGTCAATGGGTAGGCAGTCAGTTGCCCTGAGATCCGAAGTCAGAAGCAAGTGATAGTTCCAAATAGAAAGAGGGGTGTGAATGGAGACAAATGAAGATGAGCTGATACATCCTGAGCCTAAATTGGAACGGCAACCCCATTTATGAGTAAACTCTCTACCTGATACTAGATTTTATGCTTCCTTCATTTTCCCCATTCCACAACACTTAACATTTTTAATTATTTAAGTTAATGGATTCTGATCCTACATACAGTTTTCCTATCTAGGGGTGTCAAACTCGCCGCATCATGTGACATGTCACGGCGTATCGTGACTTTTTTCCCCTTGCCAGAGCTAGGGTGGGCACGGCTTCCGTGTGATGCATCCGGCCCGTGGGCCGGCAGTTTGACATCCCTGATCTAGACAGTAGCTTCATTTGTGCATAGAATTCTGAACTAAAATAATGGTAGTTTATTATTCTATATGGATGAAACTCAGAAATGTTCGAGGTAAAGTATAACGGAATGGAACAAAAAGCTAAATATAAATGCAAAATATACAGTTTGAGTTCTATAGGGATGCCAGTGTACTATTTGTATCTTTTTCAAACTCGGCATATTTCTTCTAATAAGGCTTCACCTGCTAATTGCTCTGAAAATGACAATTGCTGTCCCATAGGCAATTTGTAACAACTGAATAAACAGACTCTTAATATACAGCATGAAATGACTTTGAGCCAATTTGTTGAGTAACAAAAAGATAGGATTAGAATTTATAACAAGATGTTTGGCAGTATGGAGGACCTGTGCATGGTAATAGGACATTTCATAATTATTAAATAGACAACACCATATACTGTATGTAAACACCATTTACTGTATGTAAATAGACAACACCTGGACTACTGTAACGCTCTCTACATGGGGCTCCCTTTAAGGAGCACCCGGAGGCTTCAAATGGTCCAGAATGCGGCCGCGCGGGCGGTGTTGGGAGGGACTCGTCGCTCCCATGTGACACCGCTGCTGCGCGAGCTGCACTGGTTGCCAGTGGCCTTCCGGGTGCGCTTTAAGGTGTTAGTTACCACCTTTAAAGCG
>NW_015426316.1:0-1262 GCF_001527695.2 Protobothrops mucrosquamatus | reverse complement strand
ATAAGCTTTCTCTCCTGTATGGATCGTTTTATGAGGAATAACGTCAATGTTATTGCTGAGGTGGTAGTTACCGAAACTGGGTTTTGCTTGGAATATTTCCCCACTTCCTTGACAGTTTCCCATCCCATTTTCCTTACAATCATTTTGGGTCAGGAGATAATCCATTTCCACACATTCAAGAGTGGAGTTTTCTCTACAATTGTAGTACTGGTTTTTCTCATATTGCCTCCTTTCACACTTATCTGTAAATGTCTCTTCTTTTATTTCAATCTTGATTACATCTGATGGGAACACACTTGGCTCTTGGTAATCTTCAATCTCCTGATCATCAACTGCTTGATGGGGAAAAAGAGCAATTAGAAAATCTGATTAGAAAAGCAAGAAATTCAGGATGCCACCAGGGATTAAATCTCATGATTTCCAGAGGCTCTTTCAACATTTCTAATGCAACAAACATACAATTTGTTGTTCCTATGCCAGTCCCTAGCCTGCATCTGCAGAGAAATCAAGAGGGGAAATGATAGCATGAATGCTAGTTACTGTTTTTTAAAAATTGCCTACGTGATGGAATTTACACTTGGAAAAACAGTGGGGTAGAGTGTCTATTGAGATTCTCAGTTATCCAGGTCATGATTGTCCCAAAGGTGCATTTCAACAGGCAACCGGACTTTCTTGGTTTTTTTCTTTGAAGATGTTTCACTTCTTATCCAAGAAGCTTCTTCAGCTCTGACTGGATGGTGGAGAATGGAAGGATTTATATTCCTTGCAGACAGCTGGTCTTTTTCATTCTTTTGGAGAGTCACTGAGGGTTGGAGATTTATCTGTGTTCTCAGGGTCATTTGAGTAGTGCAAATGAATGTGGCGCCTTCCTGGAACTGTTGAAAGGATTTGTGTTGTAGACTGGAGATAGAGGATGAGGATGAGGATGATGATGATGATGATGATAATAATAATAATAATAATAATAATAATAATAATAATAATAATAATAATAATAATAATAAAGTTGGAAGGGACCTTGGAGGTCATCGAGTCCAACCATGGCATCGGACCTGGATATCTCCGAGACCGCCTCCTGCCGCAGATTACCCCCCATCGACCTGTACGCTCCCACAGAGTGGGTCTCCTCAGGGTGCCGTCAGCCAGACAGTGCCGGCTGGCGACCCCAAGGGGGAGGGCCTTCTCTGTGGGAGCTCCCACCCTCTGGAATGAACTGCCCCCAGAGATCAGGGTGATCCCTGATCTCCCTTCCTTCCGCCGCG
>NW_015426315.1:0-1262 GCF_001527695.2 Protobothrops mucrosquamatus | reverse complement strand
GAATACTAGAAAGGTATTTTTTGTTTGATTGATAGGATAAGAACTGTATTGATCTGAATATGACAGTAGATTTTATGGGGGAAAGAGAGGGAATTAGTTGTTGTAATACTTTGAGATTTGTACTGATGATATTTAAATGTAATGGATTTACTGTGCTCAACCGCCACGCTACTTTTCAAATATGTAAATGTAATATTGGAAAATTAATTAAAAAAATGGAAAAAAAAACAAATTAAACCTAGTAGAAACTGAAGAATTAATTGGCTCAACAAATTAAAAGGGCAAAACATTTTTTTTGAAAATGCTAACAAGCCAGGTAGATGGTTAGCTTATAAATTGAAAAAAGAAGGAGAGAAGAAACTGATAAACAAACTGTAAGATGAGAAAGGCTGTCTACAATTTCAAAATGATACAATAAAAAATAGTTAAAGAATTTTATGAAAAACTGTATGATATAGAACAGTGGTGGCGAACATTTTAGAGACCGAGTGCCCAAAGTGTAACTGGAAACCCATTTATGCATCGCCGGGTGCCGGGTGGGCGTGGCCACCAAGTGGGCGTGGCCATGGTAGTCATGGCAGCGTAGGCGGGCGTGGCCAGGGGGCATGGCCCCCTCGATGTTGCTCCTGAGGAGGGATGCCTTTGGGGGCCGGGCAGGGTTGGGGGAGATCCAGGGGGTCTCTGGCGGGTGGGGCAGTTGGCAGGAGGCTCATCATCTTGTTTTGGCAATGAGCCAATTAGATCACAATAGGAGTCAGTTATTGATGTCATGTATTGAAGCTGAGAGGAGGACATTTGTCAGTGTGTTATGTCATCGCTATCAAGTTGGTTGGGTTTTTTGGTGTTCTTTCATTTAGTGAGCTTGTAAAACGTAATAAAATTAAAGTCATGGTTTGTTTATCAGTTTCTTCTCTCCTTCTTTTTTCAATTTATAAGCTAACCATCTACCTGGCTTGTTAGCATTTTCAAAAAAAATGTTTTGCCCTTTTAATTTGTTGAGCCAATTAATTCTTCAGTTTCTACTAGATTTAATTTGTTTTTTTCCATTTTTTTAATTAATTTTCCAATATTACATTTACATATTTGAAAAGTAGCGTGGCGGTTGAGCACAGTAAATCCATTACATTTAAATATCATCAGTACAAATCTCAAAGTATTACAACAACTAATTCCCTCTCTTTCCCCCATAAAATCTACTGTCATATTCAGATCAATACAGTTCTTATCCTATCAATCAAACAAAAAATACCTTTCTAGTATTC
>NW_015426314.1:0-1262 GCF_001527695.2 Protobothrops mucrosquamatus | reverse complement strand
GGGGGGGGGGGGGGGGGGGGAAGCTCAGTTTTTTAGTGGTTCCCACAGAAGGAAAGGCTATAGAATATAGATCCTGCTAGGCTCAGGTCAATTTGTAAGTCTAGCCCAGTAGTGGCAAATCTATGGCACGGGTGCCAGAGGCGGCACTCAGAGCCCTCTCTGTGGGCACGCGTGCCATCGCCCGAGTCCTAGGCCTTCAGCTGGGTTTTATAAAACCTTTTTCGCTTTAGGCCTCCGCTGCCATGTGCAAAAAAAAAAAGGTTCAATCAGTCAATTTCAACTTCTCGCGGGGAAAAAAAGATCTTGCAAAGTTGGAATTGATTGATTGAACTTTTTAGTCCCACCCAGTCTGCCGTTACCACCACATCCACGCCCACCCAATGGGCCACACCCACCCAGTGGGCCACATCCACCCAGCACCCGATGATGCATAAGTGGGTTTTGGGTTGCAGTTTGGGCACTCAGTCTCTAAAAGGTTTGCCAACACTGGTCTAGTCTATTGATAGAAGAAGTGAGATTGCAGTATGTTTTCAGTTCGTGAAAATAGCTCATTTGGCCATATCTCTAATAGGCCTAGATTTTTGTAATATTGGCTCAAGATTTGTATAGAGGCATATCCCCCCTCCCCCGGAAAAGGGGTAGTGATATAGCAGATCTGTCTTGGCTCTGTAAGTATGCCTCACAGCGAATTGAAAACTAAGCTGTAGGATTTGCCCCCAAGTTGTCTTTCTGTCAGTAGAATATAATGTCAAAATTGCTGTTTCTTATATCACTCTTATTTTCTCTACATTGACAGCAGACTACATAAGAATAATCTACATATTGTTCTCTGTCCATTGGCACCATTTAATTAAAGCAAATACCATCCCTGCAATGTGCCAATTTTGGTTTCACAGAAAACACTCCAAACCCTACAATTAAATAATATTTGCAGGAGTAAAGGAATTTGTTTTTTTCCAAATTACATTAACATATAGTTCAATATGAAAAGAAACGAAGGTTATTTTTTTTAAAAACCACAAGTATATAGCCAACTATTGAAAAAATTCAGTGTTTCAGAAACATCCCCCACACATCACAAAAGGAGGAGGATCTGTAGCTTACCTGTAACTATGCCATAGTTTGGGGGTTCAATAACGGCGCCATAAAACTGAATGATATTTTTGTGGCTCAATACGCTGAGTATTTCTGCCTGTTCAAAATGCAACAAAAGCACCAGATGTGAATACAAAACGTTCATAATTCTATAATTAACACAAAAC
>NW_015426313.1:0-1262 GCF_001527695.2 Protobothrops mucrosquamatus | reverse complement strand
ACAAACGACTTTGTGGAAATGAAATATGTGGAATGGATTCAGTCAGGTGATCCTTCCAGATAGCCATCTCATTTCCCAATGAAATTGATTTAGGTCGTGTCCTTTATTCCGGAGTTCGGTATGTGGAAGGCTGAGATCCAGGGAAAATAAGGTCAACGGACAAACCAATAAACGAAAGTATTTGAAAAACTTTGATCCGTTGTGGAGTGCTGTCAGTTTCAATAGATCCAGGTTCAAAGTCCCTGTAAGGAACTCCAGTGTGAGGTCTTCCAGACCTAGCTGCATTGGTTCCCCGTGAAAATTAAGTTTGGGAGCGAAGGAAGGATTTACAGTATGATTTGCACGCCAAAAGAATCCTAGTTAATTGTCATGCCAAGGGATCCTGGCTCGCTTCTCAAGTTCAGACAGGAGGAGATGAAAAAGGAAGGACATCCGCCTGATTAATAAACCAAGTGGGGCAGCAATATAATTTCCCACTAATCCTTTCGTGTGGCGAAAAAGAACTGAATGTTTTAAACCACGAGCACCGTTAGCATGCCTAATACCCTATTATCCTGCCCTCTCTGGGGACAAATGAACCCCACATTGCTTTTGCGTTTTAATAATGTCATTCTGTCATCACTTAGTTGAACTATTTCCTTTTTGAAGCATGTGGTCCTTGGATTAGAGGAAGAATAGGTTGGTCTGATATGATAAAAGGAGTTTTTATTCATTTGTTTATATCCTGTCTTTATTATGTTTACAAATAACTCAAGGTGGCAAACATATCCAACATATATATCCAACATGCCTTCCTTGTCTTATATAATAATAATAATAATAATAATAATAATAATAATAATAATAATAATAATAATAGTAGTAGTAATAGTAGTAGTAGTAATAATAATAATAATAATAATATTAGTAGTAGTAGTAATAGTAGTAATAGTAGTAGTAGTAGTAATAATAATAATAATAATAATAATAATAATAATAATAATAATAATAATAATAATAATAATAATAATAATAAAAAAGTTGGAAGGGACCTTGGAGGTCATCAAGTCCAAACCCTACACCGTTTCAGACAAATGGCTGTCCAGTCTCTTCTTAAAAACTTCCAGTGTTGGAGCATTCACCACTTCTGGAGGCAGGTTGTTCCACTGGTTAATTGTTCTAACTGTCAGGAAGTTTCTCCTTAGTTCTAGGTTGCTTCTCTCCTTGATTAGTTTCCATCCGTTGCTTCTTGTCCTGCCTTCAGGTGCCTTGGAAAATAGCTT
>NW_015426312.1:0-1262 GCF_001527695.2 Protobothrops mucrosquamatus | reverse complement strand
TATAAAACACCTGCCTGATTATAAGTGGCCTACAAAAAAAAAATCATGTACCAAAAAGAAGGAGAAGAGACACTTGTTCCCCGAGCAATCAGAAATAACAGCCGAGAAGAATAAACAGATAGATTTAATGGCAAGTTTTCCTTCCATATTTGCAGAGAAGCCAGAAATGAATCTAACAAGGTTGGGAATGGCTGTGTTGCTTTACTTCAAAAGAGCCCGTTGACTTACCGTTCCTAACTGTTTTGACATCACCGCCTATGGTCAGGTCTGGGCAAACACTGGGAGCTTTAATTAGCTTGGGTGGGACAATTCATGCTGGTGAAAGGACTCATTAGCCAATGCAAGGTGACTTTGGAAGCCGATACAACCAGAAAACTTAAAAGGGAAGAACAGAAGGGTGCAATGTATGCTGAACTGCGGGGAGGGGGGGGAGGGAGTAAATAATAGCTGGAAAAGCTTTATTTCTAGGCAATAAGTATTCTGCATTTTGACTCCAGCGATGTCAGGAGAAGAATGTATGAAGAAATTTCATGTCCCCTATTGAAAAACAATCTTTTACATGGCCTATCTAGGTGTTTGTCAGCTCTATAATTTGAGTCTGTGAGCTATGCAATTTAAACTTTGAAACTGCTCTGAGATGGTGTTGTTGTTTTTTAAAAAAATGGGAAATAGTAGAAACATTGTTTAAATAAAGAAATTCCTAAATTCAAATCCATTATTACTTAAAATTCATCCTAACTGTTAACAAGGCTCATTATATCACATCCCACCAATTATGTAAATCATCCTTTTTGAAGCTAAGTTTTCTGATGACCAAATAAACTGAGCTCAGTGATTTGTTAATTTACAGTTGATTAGTAAAGTCTAGAATGTTATCTAGTGTTGCTTATATTTCTCTTGGGCTTTTTTTTTTTTACTAGATCTTCAGGATCAATGTCCCCCCAAATCAAAGAACCTATCAACTTCCTTTCCACTGTCCATCAAAACCTGTTGCAGATCTTCCTAATGTAATCTTGAGATATGTAGTTTTCAACATGGCTATTGCTAAGAATTCTGGGAGTTGAAGTCCACACATCTGGTGGTAATCGAGTTCAGGTAAGACTGAATACTGCATCCAGTTTTGGTCACCACGATGTAAAAAAGATGTTGATACAGAGTACAGAGAAGAGCAACAAAGATGATTAGGGGACTGGAGGCTAAAACATATAAGGAACGGTTGCTGGAATTGGGTATGTCTAGTTTAACAAAGAGAAGGATGAGGG
>NW_015426311.1:0-1262 GCF_001527695.2 Protobothrops mucrosquamatus | reverse complement strand
TGAAGTTCCCATGCTCAAATACCCTGGCTCATGCCGAGATTTAGATATGTCAAGTAGGAATAATTCTTGGATCTGATTAAACGGGATATATGGAAACTTTCTCGTTTGATAAATCTGTTAATATCAAGTGTCTCTTGATCTATTTTTGTTTGTTTGTTTAACGTCACAATATTTACATTTTCTGCAAATAATTCCTGTGTGGGGGTTATATAGTAGCATTGACCAGAAGCTTGGCTTTGTTGCTAGATATTGGGCTAAAATTGGTGGTAGCTACCTTAGTTACAGTTGCTATGGAATGAAGGCTTGAAGTTGACAGTTTAATAAATGGAATATGAGAAGCAGAGCTGGTGGCTGACAGGAACAGGGCGCAGAGCTGAGAAAAATAGCCGGTCTTTTAGTCAGAGATAAGTCTGTTGGGAAAAGGCCCGAAGACCACAGAGTTGCAAAAGCTAAAGAACATAAGAACCCACGCCAGATGGTGATAAAGCTTGCAGAAGGCTACCCAGCTAAAGACCAGCAAAGGTTTAAGGAAATCTCAACTGGTAGCTTTTGAAAAAAAATTTGACATATTTCTTAAAAGTAAGAAAAGAAAAAAGAAAGACCAAACTTCAGAAGAGAAATTGCCTTCTAACATCTTCTCCTGGATATGAAGGATGAAGTTGGTAAGGCCACACTTGGAATACTGCATCCAGTTTTGGTCACCATGATGTAAAAAAGATGCTGAGACTCTTTCTAGAAAGAGTACAGAGAAGAGCAACAAAGATGATCAGGGGACTGGAGGCTAAAACATAAAAGGAACGGTTGCTGGAATTGGGTATGTCTAGTTTAATGAAGAGAAGGATGAGGGGACACATGATAGCATCTTTCAATATCTCAGGGGCTGCCCCAAAGAAGAGGCAGTCAAGCTACTCTTTAAAGCACCTGAAGGCAGGATAGGAAGCAACGAATGGAAGCTAATCAAGGAGAGAAGCAACCTAGAACTAAGGAGAAACTTCCTGACAGTTAGAACAATTAACCAGTGGAACACCCTGCCTCCAGAAGTGGTGAATGCTCCAACACTGGAAGTTTTTAAGAAGAGACTGGACGGACATTTGTCCAAAATGGTATAGGGTTTCCTGCCTGAGCAGGGGGTTGGACTAGATGACCTCCAAGGTCCCTTCCAACTTTATTATTATTATTATTATTATTATTATTATTATTATTATTATTATTATTATTATTATTATTATTATTATTATTATTATTATTATTATTATTATTAT
>NW_015426310.1:0-1262 GCF_001527695.2 Protobothrops mucrosquamatus | reverse complement strand
TCATTTACTCCTGAAGATGGACTTCCGGACCGCTCCCCCCCGCCGCAGGGAGACGGAACCGCGCAGATGGTTCCGTCCCAGGCGCCTGATGGACCCTGAGAGGTTCCTGACGGAGCTTGGGCCATATCCAGAGGATCTAGTTCACGACTCGGTGGAAAATCAGGCGGCGGCTTGGGAAGCAGCCGCTGCCGCGGCACTGGACCGAGTCGTGCCTTTGCGGCCTCTGACCCGGCGTAGATCTCAACTGGCTCCTTGGTTTATGGAGGAGCTAAGAGAAATGAAACGCCGGAAAAGACGCCTAGAGAGCAGTTGGAGGGCTAGCCGAACCGAATCCGACCGAGCACAGGTAAGGGTTCATATTAGATCCTACCTTGTGGTGATGAGGGTGGCGAGGTATAATTACTATTCCACCCTCATTGCGTCATCAGATAACCGCCCGGCCTCCCTCTTCAGGGTGACCCGCTCTCTCCTTCAACTGAGGGAGGGGGGGATCCCCTGGAGGGGAAGGCCGAGGACTTTGCGCAATATCTGTATGACAAAGTCGCTCGGATCCGAGAAGGCCTGGACTCTGACTGGGTGGCCCCGGGGGAGGATACGGGAGCAGGTCTTGAGACTGTTGTATGGGAGGAGTTTGACTCTGTGGCTCCCGAGGACGTGGACAGGATCTTGGGGAGGCTGAATGCAACCACATGTTTACTGGATCCATGCCCCTCCTGGCTGGTGCTGGCGGCTCGGGAGGGTACACGAGCCTGGCTCCAGGGAATTGTAAACGCTTCTTTAGGGGAGGGTGCCTTCCCCACGGCCTTATTTATTTATTTATTTATTTATTAATTTAATTTATACCCCGCCCTTCTCCTCATGGGACTCAGGGCGGCTAACAGCCTCATAAAAACTACAATACAAATACAATAATTAAAAGCCGAATTAAAAAGAAATATTTAAACAGGCCGATCATTAAAATTATCCTTAAAAATTCCCTAAAAAACCCCGCTAAAATTCCCTAGGCCAGACCCGCTTGTTGGAAAAGCCATGTCTTTAGGGCGCGGCGGAAGGAGGGGAGATCCGGCCAAGCAATGTAGGCTGGCGACCCCCAGGGGGAGGGCCTTCTCTGTGGGTGCCCCCACCCTCTGGAACGAACTCCCCCCCGAGATCCGGATGATTCCGGATCTCCTTACTTTCCGCCGCGCCCTCAAGACATGGCTTTTCCAGCAAGCGGGCCTGACCTAGGGAGGATTTTAGGTAGGGATTTTAGGTAGGGACGT
>NW_015426309.1:0-1262 GCF_001527695.2 Protobothrops mucrosquamatus | reverse complement strand
CCTCTCAGGGCTATTGTTGTAGGAAGATTAGGAAGAGGAAGAAGTATTATGTATGTTTGCTGCCTTGAAATATTTATTAATAAAATAATAAAGGCAGGAAAACAAAAAAACAAACAAGTAAAAAAGCAATCAGTTTCACACCTTCAATTTTTGTTTATTTCCTAGCCACTGGGTCTTTGGAATCTCACTCGGCATTAGATAATTAATAAGAAGGGAATTACTGTTTGAATGTATATTTATTGAAGAGGAAATAATTAGAAGAGAGTAAGCAGCTACACAATGGGGAAATGTGCTGGTGCCAGCAGCTGCAACTACCTTTGACAAACAGCCAGTGTATTCCTCATTGTGTGCTTGCTTACTCTCTTCTAATCTCTTCTCTAACCTCTCCATTTTGCAAGGAGGAGGGGAACAATAGATCAGACACAGAACAATGCATACTGACTATAATGATGATCACATGATTGAAGGATGCTACCAATATTGTAAATGGTTGAAAATTGGTGATAAAGTTATTTTTTTCAGCAATGTTGTAACTTTGAATTATTACTGAATGAGTACTGAGTAAGCAAGGACTACCTGTACTGCATTCAGAACCTGATAAATGGAGGTCCACTAAGTCAAGAAGTTTCCTAGTGTTGCATTTAGCCCTTCCTGAAACTACCATGAAATCCCTTAATATCTTCCATCATTCTATTTAATATGCATACATTTGCATAACAGTTTTCAGTAATTATATGAAATTGTCATTTGTTGGATTAGAATACAGTTAGAGGATATTATTGATTGCAGTCAGCCAGATGTTTAGACTGGATTTGGCATTTTTGTCTGCTATTGAGTTCTTCCCAAGAACATTAGATACGCAGATGTTATTGTTTAATAATATTAAAAGTATTGTTACAAATTGTAAGCTGTTCCAAATAAAGCTATTTTTTGCAATTGACCAATTGTGATGGTGATGATTTAAATCTTGTATGCTAAGCGAACCAACAACTCTGGGTGGCTCACAACTAAACAAATAAATTACAATAAAACTGATAAAAGATAAAATATGGCAAAAAGGACGCAGCAGATGGAATTACTGTCACTCTATTTCTTCCAATGGACCTAAATCAGGGGTCCCCAAACCCCGGTCCGTGGATCGGCACCAGTCTGCAGCATGCCAGAAACCAGGCCAAATGCCAGAAAAAAGCTGCTACATCTTCTAATGCAACAGCTTTTTGATCAGAGGAATAGAGACTGACATTTGCCATACTTTTTTTTAC
>NW_015426308.1:0-1262 GCF_001527695.2 Protobothrops mucrosquamatus | reverse complement strand
TGAGAGGGAGTATGAGCACTGAAAGCAAAATACTGGATCATGAGGCTCAGCCGGAGAGGGGAAATGTATGTGAAAAGCAGAGAGTCAGCAAATGAGATTGTTTTTCTGTGTCCAGCATTGTTCTTTGATTGATTCATTTGTTACATTTGTTTCATGTATTCATGTATTCCGGGAAATGTTTTTGAATAAGTGAGAAGGAGGTGGGGGAGGGGAAATAAGTGTTATGTTAGTTGCCATGGCAGTATATTCCATCTTCCATTCCCATATTCACTCTCACTGGTGTATACCTTAAAGCCCTGGCTTAATTTTATACACTGGCTTTGTCTTTTCATTTCCATATGTGAATGCGAATTCTCAGGCATTGCTTGTTCCTAAAAAGTACAGTAATGAGCTTGCTGCTTTTAGCAGTTGGCCCCTGCTGCTGATGTAATTGGTGGAACTATGGAGGGGAAGTCAGTTTTTAAGACATACAGCTTTCCTTTTTTTGGGGGGGGGATTCTTTCCAACTTCTGATTAGGATAAGTACAATGGCTGCTAAGGAGTGCAGAACAAGGGGTCGTAGCTACTCAGTATCAAGAGAGATGCCTTTTTTCCTGACAAAGATAGGAAGATGGAGAGATATTGCTCATTGTTATACTTTGCATGACCTTCTAAAATCGTATCACTGACTAAAATTGATGCAGGCAGGAACAATTTTGAAATTGTGCAAATGCAGAGAAAAAGCTATAATGGGTAAAACCTGTCTGGTGCAGTTCCTATACCATTCCAACATCCTAAAGCATCAATTCATTCCATTTTGTTTCTACACCATTAGTTTGTGAATTTTGAGGTTAAAAACAAGATCTGAACATTCATACATTTCTCCCAATGGACAATTAGAAAATTCATATATATATATATATATATATATATATATATATATATATATATATATATATATATATATATATATATATATATATATATATATATATATATATATATATATATATATATATATATATATATATATATATATGTATGTATGTATGTATGTTCAAAGTCAGTCAATAGACGTGAGCACCAGGGAATAAATAATTTAATAATAATAATTTAGAGATAAAAGTTCTTAAGAATATTAAAAACCTTTAAAATACATAGAAATCAATAAAAGTGCCTAGCTTTCGTTGGCATCCGCTGACATCTTCAGGGCTTAGAATGCTGGTCAATGGGAAAGTCCCTTTATAGGTTTAATTAGGGCGTGTGCACGACTCTTCGATCTC
>NW_015426307.1:0-1262 GCF_001527695.2 Protobothrops mucrosquamatus | reverse complement strand
ATTTGTTGGCAATTAGCCAATTGAGCATGAAAAGTCAAAATTTGAAACTGACCTCAAATTTGAAAAGTATACATATATTCAGGTTTCCCACAGGTTGGGGAACAAGAAAAAACATGTGTTTTCTGGATCCGACCTTTCCTTCAAAAGTTAGGCCAGGGTGTATGTCGCATTTGTTGGCAAATTGCCAATTGAGCATGAAAAGTCAAAATTTGAAACTGACCTCAAATTCAAAAAGTATACATACATTCAGGTTTCCCACAGGTTGGGGAAGAAGAAAAAACATGTCTTTTCCGGATCCGACCTGTCCTTCAAAAGTTAGCCCAGGGTCTATGTCGCATTTGTTGCCAAATAGCCAATTGAGCATGAAAAGTCAAAATTTGAAACTGACCTCAAATTTGAAAAGTATACATATATTCAGATTCCCCACAGGTTGGGGAAACGGAAAAACCTGTGTTTTCCGGATCCGACATCTCCTTCAAAAGTTAGGCCTGGGCCTATCTCGTATTTTTTGGAAAATTGCCAATTAAGCATGAAAAGTCAAAATTTGAAACTGACTTCAAATTCGAAAAGTATACATATATTCAGGTTCCCCACAGGTTTGGGGAACAAGAAAAAACATGTATTTCCCGCATCTGACGTCTCTTTCAAAAGTTAGGCCAAGGTCTATGTCGCATTTGTTGGCAAATAGCCAATTGAGCATGAAAAGTCAAAATTTGTAACTGACCCAAAATTTGAAAAGTATACATATATTCAGGTTCCCCATAGGTTGGGAAAAACGAAAAAACATCTGTTTTCTGGATCCTACCTCTCCTTCAAAAGTTAGGCTACGGCCTATCTCGCATTTGTTGGCAAATAGCCAATTAAGCATGAAAAGTCAAAATTTGAAACTGATCTCAAATTCGAAAGTATACATATATTCACGTTTCTCACAGATTGGGAAACACGGAAAAACCTGTGTTTTCCAGATCCGATCTCTCCTTCAAAAGTTAGGCCTGGGCCTATCTCGTATTTGTTGGCAAATTGCCAATTAAGCATGAAAAGTCAAAATTTGAAACTGACTTCTAATTCGAAAAGTATACATGTATTCAGGTTCCCCACAGGTTGGGGAAGAAGAAAAAACATGTGTTTTCTGGATCCGACCTCTCCTTCAAATGTTAGACCAGGGTCTATGTCACATTTGTTGGCAAATAGCCAATTGAGCATAAAAAGTCAAAATTTCAAACTGACCTCAAATTCGAAAAGTATACATATATTCAGATTCC
>NW_015426306.1:0-1262 GCF_001527695.2 Protobothrops mucrosquamatus | reverse complement strand
AAGGGAGATCAATAACCCTTTGGCGGCCGCGATGTCTGCGGCAGCGGCGCCCCCTCGCTGGCCGAAATGTCAAGCCTGCCGCCGGAGGGGCCGCGCTCCAGCCGGCGCGCGGAGCTCCTCTCGGGCGGATTAGGCTGCGGGAGTCCGGCGCCCCGTGGCTGCCGCCGCCGCCTCGCCAGCCGCCGCCGCCTCCTCCTCCTCCTCCTCCGGCGGCGCCTGCAAGGTGTAGCTGCCGCCGCCGCCGCCGCCTCTCCTCCTCCTCCTCCTCCTCCTCTGCGCTTGCTGGCGGCGGCTGCTGCTGCTGCTGCTGCTGCTTCCGAGCGCGCTAGCCGCCGCTTGGGAAGCAGGAGAGGCCGCCGCCGCCGCCGCCGCCAGCATGCCGGCCATCAAAAGGGAGCGCCCGGACCGCGAGGAGCTGGCGCTGGCCGCCTTCCACCCGCCCATGGAGGCGCTGCCGGACTACCTGGTGCCCTTAGCCGCCGCCGCCGCCGCCGCCATCCCGGGGGTGACCCCGCACCCGCCGCCGGCGTACGGACAGCTCTTCGCCGCCGCCGTCGCCCACCAGCAGCACCGGCAGCGCGCCTACTTGGAGTTCCACGCCGCCGCCGTGCCCCCGCCGCCCCCGCTGGCCGAGGAGCTGCTGCTGGAGCGCTTCTCCTCCGCCTCCTCCGCCGCCGCCGCCGCCGCGCCGGACTTCCAGCCCTTCTTCGAGCGCGGCGAGCCCTGCCTGGAGGTGGAGTGCGGCGACAACCGGGCGCTGCTCTACGTGCGCAAACTCTGCCAGGGCAGCAAGGGGCCCTCCATCCGCTACCGGGGCGAGTGGCTCACCCCCAACGAGTTCCAGTTCGTCAGCGGCCGGGAGACGGCCAAGGACTGGAAGCGGAGCATCCGGCACAAAGGTAGCGGCGGCGGCGACGGCGGCGGCGCCCAGCCCGGACCGAGGAGGGTGGGCGAGGCTGGCCGGCGCTCTGCCCCTGGGCAGAGGCACTCTCGCCACTTGCTGCTGCGGGCCGTTCCATCGGGGCATGTGGACTCGGGGGGGGCTGGGCTTTAACCGGGGAACCCCTACTCGGAGGGGGTCCCTTGGATACCCCAATGCGGGTTCTATGGGGGGGGACGCCGGGAGTCTTGGATTGCGATGCGCACCCTTGGTTGGGAGGAGGCGGGCGGGCGAGGGGGAGGCTCGGAGGCTCCCCTCCCTCTCGCCCTCCTCGCCCCCGGTGGGGGCCCGGGGCGCGTGCACGCGGGGAGCGCCCGGCGGC
>NW_015426304.1:0-1262 GCF_001527695.2 Protobothrops mucrosquamatus | reverse complement strand
TGGGAGTCCAAGTGATGGGAGAGGGTGCCAAGAATGAGACTTTCTCATTCAATGAATTCCAGGGGCTGTGCAAGATGGGGATGGGAGTCCAAGTGATGGGAGAGGGTGCCAAGAATGAGGTTTGCTCATTCAATGAATTCCAGGGGCAGTGCAAGATGGGGATGGGAGTCCAAGTGATGGCAGAGGGTGCCAAGAATGAGGCTTTCTCATTCAATGAATTCCAGGGGCCGTGCAAGATGGGGCTGGGAGTCCAGGTGGAGGAGAAGAAAAAGAGGGGCTTCCTCCAAGAGACCAAGCAACCCCAGCTCAGAAGATGGGTACTGTGGTCCCCAGGCACTGCGGGAGGAGCTACCCTACCCGGGAGGGGGCTGCCGGCAGGAGGGAGGGGGACACGGCTGGCACAAAGCCCGCCCCGCTCGGCCACAGCCGCGGCCGGCTCTCCCTACCTCCGCTCCGCCCCGCGTCTTCGGTCCTCCGCGCCAGCCAACCAGCCCCGCGTCCCTGCGCTCGGACGCTTCCCAGCCCGGCGAACCCCTCGGCTCTTTTCGGAGCCGCTCGGCGCCCCTCGTGCTCCCCCCGAACGCCGCTCGGCCGCGCCCGGCGGGGGAGGAGTCGCCAGCCGAACGCGCTCGGGCGCCGGCGGGCGGCTCCGGAAAAGAGGCTTCGGCAACTTTCGGCTTCTGAGCGCTCCCGGGCTGGAATCCGAGCGGCGGCTGCAAAGCCTTTTCCCCTTTGGCTGCGGCTGGGAGGCTTCCCGTGTAAAAAGCGCCGACGTGCAAATGCTCCAGACACGTGGATCTCGCGGCTCGGGGTCCTGGGTCTCTTTCTGGGCTTGGGGTTGGGGGCAGTAACATTGCCACGAGTTGCCCGCTGCAAATCTGCAAAACTCTCCTGCAGGAATTAGTAGTCCCCTTGCAACCCCAATATCAGGGGGGGGATTTGCTCCTGAATAATCAAGAGCCAATTCCTTTAATGATCAAGGACGAAAGGGTTTTAGCTCCTGGTAATTCCCAAAGGAACAAAAGAAAAAAAAAAGCTCCTGAATTTACACGGATCTATCATGTTTACAGATTCCAAGAATATACGGGTTGGCCCTAGCTTGAAATGAACCCAGTAGTCTAGATTTGCACACTCTGAACCCTTAAGCGTAAAACGCTGGTACACGTATCTCTTGTTGCGTCTTTAAAGGGGCTTGGAGCAAAAGGGAAAGTGCCTTAAAGCCACTTGTGTGAATTGCTTTTGATACCGGTAGTCCCCCGGGG
>NW_015426303.1:0-1262 GCF_001527695.2 Protobothrops mucrosquamatus | reverse complement strand
CTGTCAGTATAATTAATGGAAGAAGATTTTGTGCAAGGTTGTAGTTTGAAACAACAGGAAAGTTATGCTTTATTTGGCTTCTAATTGTATGTAAAAGAGAAACAATTTCATCTGATACCTGGTGTCATGTTTTAGTTTTGAGCACATTGTACATAAATTTAACCAGTGGGGTCTCATTATATTTGTGAAATTGCATGTGCCTTAATATTTTCTTATTGGCTTAGGCATTTTTCTCTTGCCTTATCACAGTTCTTTCCATATTGACTAGATCGGGGGTCTTCAAACTTGGCCCTTTTATGACTTGTGGACTTCAACTCCCAGAATTCCTCAGTGCCTGGCTGAGGAATTCTGGGAGTTGAAGTCCACAAATCATAAAAGGGCCAAATTTGAAGTCTCCTGGACTAGATGGTTCATACTTATCATGCTTCTATAACCTGTAACAAAGACTGAAATTTCGATGCTGTAAAAAAAAGTTAGCTCTTGGGTCCAAATATGATGCATACATGCATGCATCTTGTATGCTTGTGCAGTAAAGCAAGAAATATTAGGTTTACACAATCATAAAGAATGTGATAAATACCTATGTGTTTACACAGCATTTATATGCAGGTGCCTGATGTCAATTACAGTTCTTGATTTCCTTTTATGTGGAGAAAATTAAAGCCTGAAGCAGCTGAATGCAGATAGGACTGACATATTGATTATTAATTGTACAGTTTGAATGACACAGAGTTTGAAGGATGAAATTTGAGATGCACTAGTTTCCAAATCTTCATGTTTCATTATAGATAAGCAGCCTGCATTAGGGTGCTCAGTAATAATAAGTGACGTTTATTACGTGCATATCAGAATCTAGGCCAGTGGTGGCGAACCTATGGCACGGGTGCCAGAGGCGGCACTCAGAGCCCTCTCTGTGGGCACGTACGCCGTTGCCCCAGTCCTAGACCTTCAGCTGGGTTTTATAAAATCTTTTCGCTTTAGGCCTCCGCCACCGTGTGCAAAAAAAAAAAAGGTTCAATCAGTCAATTTCAACTTCTCACAGGGAAAAAAAGATCTTGCAAAGTTGAAATTGATTGATTGAACTTTTTAGTCTCACCCAGTCTGCCATTACCACTGCAGCCATGCCCACCCAATGGGCCACGCCCACCCAATGGGCCACACCCACCCAATGGGCCACACCCACCCGGCACTCGACGATGCATAAGTGGGTTTGGGGTTGCAGCTTGGGCACTCGGTCTCTAAAAGGTTCGCCATCACTGATC
>NW_015426302.1:0-1262 GCF_001527695.2 Protobothrops mucrosquamatus | reverse complement strand
GTCAGTGTGTGCCAGCCTCCTTATATATGTTTCTTGGGTTGGCAGGTCTTTTAATTTGGACCACAGTACCTTGAGGATACAACTCTTAGTTGACCTTTGTCTCCTGTTCCACACCTTGCACACAATCACAAGGAACCATGCCTAGCTTTCTCTCTCCCTCCAGCTCCCCCAATCCCTGCCACCAGCCACCCCAATTGTTACAGGGACCCCAACCGTCCCTATGGCACAGAGAGGAATCTTGAACAAATGGGTCCAGCAGGAATTTTGGACAGTGGCTTGCAGCGCGCGAATGGCAAGAGAAGAAAGTCACAGCGAGTAGGCTAAGGAGATGCCATGTGGCACTGCCGGCGTATCCACATGGCTTCCAGCCTCTCCCAGCTGCCAAGTGCTGCAGAACCGTGGCGGGAGGGGAGCGGAAAGGTGGGGAGAGAGAGGGAAGAAAGAGAGAGAGAGAGAGAGAGAGAGAGAGAGAGAGAGAGAGAGAGAGAGAGAGAGAGAGAGAGAGACCCTGTTCAACACAGGGAGCTTCGCTTCTTGCAAAAAGTCCAAACCTGACACGGCTCGAGCCCCTTCGCCCGCGTGCACACGTACACTCCCCCCTTCCAAAACAGCCCTGCCACAAAGCCAGCCGCCCTCGCCCTAATCCAGCCGCCGCGGCCGAATCGCTCCAACCAAACCCGGGGGATTAAGCTCTGGAAAAACCCGCTTGGCGCACAAGACCGAGGCACTGCGGCTCTTTTTTCCCCCCCCAGCCCCGCTGCTTCTTCGCCACGGCGACCGCACTCGGCGTAACCAACGTACCGGCTCCGGCTTCCTTCTTAAGTCCAGCCTCTCGTCTCCCAATCAGCTGCCGCTCTGCCGCCTTGCCCAGCCCCGTGTCTACCTGCAGGACGCCTCCTAAAGCCACCCAGCCTTTGCACCACTTCCCGGTCCAGCCGCCTCCTCCCCTAGCCGGGCACTTTTCTTCTCTCTCTCTCTCTGTCTCTCTCCTCCACCCTTCTCCTCGTGATCCGCCCACCCGGCCACCGCCTGCATTTTGAACCCGGCGCCTTCCCCGAGTGAACCCCCCCCCCTACACACACACACACACACACACACTCATACACACTTCTCCCTTCCCAAAATAGGAAGTCTCCCTAACTGCGCAGCGCTCGAGATCACTTTCGCTCCCTTCCCTTCGCACCTCCCCCGCAGACACGCGTCCCTTGAAACCCTAGGAGCTCCCTCCCCGCCCCGCGCGTGTGAATGCGCCTCCCCCCCCC
>NW_015426301.1:0-1262 GCF_001527695.2 Protobothrops mucrosquamatus | reverse complement strand
CAAACTATTGTCACCCATCGTGGGGCTTTCAGGGTGAAGAGGTTACAGTTTGGGGTGAATGTCGCTCCTGGCATTTTTCAGAGTGTAATGGAAAACACCCTGAGGGGTATTCCTGGTGTATGTCCTTATTTTGATGACGTTCTCATCACAGGAGACTCTCCACAAATGCTGGCTGAGCGTTTAAAGGCTGTTTTGCTTCGTTTCCGGAGAGCAGGTCTTAAACTAAAACAGGACAAATGTAAGATTGGTGTGCAGTCCACTGAGTTCCTAGGTTTCAAGATAGATGCGCAGGGTATCCACCCGTCTGATGCTAAGCTCAAAGCTATTCAGAAGGCTTCAAGCCCCAAGTCTAAGGGCGAATTGCAAGCCTTTTGGGGTTTATTGAATTTCTATCATGCTTTTCTACCTCACAAAGCTGCTATTGCTGAACCTTTGCACAGACATCTTGACAAGAATGCGTGTTGGCACTGGACCAAAGTCCATGAGGCCAGTTTCAATGAGGTTAAAGCCTTGCTCACATCCAATGCGGTGTTGGTTCATTTTAATGAGCAGTTGCCAGTGTGTCTGGCTTGTGATGCCTCACCCTACGGTGTGGGTGCTGTTCTTAGCCATTTGACGGCTGATGGGACTCAGGTCCCTGTGGCTTACTACTCTAGGACCTTATCTGCTGCTGAGCGCAACTATGCTCAAATTGATAGGGAGGCTTTGGCTCTGGTGGCTGGCATTAAAAAGTTCCATGACTTTATCTATGGCCGCCATATTATGGTCTTCACTGACCACAAGCCTTTGCTGGGGCTATTCACTACTTCCAAACAAACTCCTCATATACTGTCCCCTTGTATGCTGCGTTGGTCCATCTTCCTCTCAGCTTATGACTATTCACTGGTCCATAAGCCTTGTAAGGAAATGGGTTATGCAGATGCTTTAAGTAGGCTGCCATTACCTACTGTGGAGCCTGATCCCACTCCTGCTGTACACATATTGTCCATTCAGGAGTTGCCTGAATGTCTCCTCAATGCTAGGGATGTGGCTGCTGAAACTGCCACTGACCACACGCTCAAATGCGTGCTGTCATGGGTTCTATCTGGGTGGCCTGACAGGTGCCCTGCGGAGGATTTTCAACGTTTTTGGGTCAAGAGGCACGAGTTGTCCACTTTCAATGGCTGCCTCCTCTGGGGATCGAGAGTTGTGATCCCGGCCTCATTGAGGGCTAGAATCTTGATTTCATTACATGAGGGCCACCCTGGAATTGTCAGGATGAA
>NW_015426300.1:0-1262 GCF_001527695.2 Protobothrops mucrosquamatus | reverse complement strand
GTTTGTGTGTGTGTTGTGTGTGTGTGATATAGAGAAACCCCTGCCCCATTTCCCAGGTAGAGGGGTGTCTGTGTTTGTGGGTGGGTGTGAGAGAGAGACCCCCGCCCCATTTTCCAGGTAGACATGTGTGTGTCTGTGTATCTGTGTGAGAGAGAGCGACCCCCACCCCATTTTCCAGGTAGAGGGGTGTGTGTGTGTGAGAGAGAGAGAGGGACCCCCACCCCATTTTCCAGGTAGAGGGGTGTGTGTGTGTGTGTGTGCGTGTGTGAGAGAGACCCCCACCCCATTTTCCAGGTAGAGGGGTGTGTGTGTGTGTGTGTGTGTGTGAGAGAGAGAGAGAGAGAGACCCCCCCACTCCATTTCCCAGGTAAAGGGCTGTGTGTTTGTGGGTGTGTGAGAGACCCCAGCCCCATTTCCCAGGTAGAGAATGGGTGTGTCTATGTATCTTTGTGTGACTCCCGCCCCCATTTCCCAGGTAGAGAGTGTATCTGTGTGTGACCCCCATCCCATTTCGCAGGGAGTATGTGTGTGTGTGTGTGTATTTTTGTGTGACCCTCACCCCATTTCCCAGATAGAGGTATGTGTGTGTGTCTGTGACCCCCGCCCCCATTTCCCAAGTAGAGAGTGTGTGTGTCTGTGTATGTCTGTCTGTGTGTTTATGTGTGTGACCCGCGCCCCATTTCCCAGGTAGAGGGATGTGTGTGTGTGTGAATATATATACGTATATAGTTGTGTGTGTTGGGGGGAGCAGCCCACCCCCCCCCGGTCCTGGCTGCAAGGTGAAGTCCGGCTGTGTCCCCTAACCCTCCCCTCCCCCCTCTAAGCTACACACTTTTGCGGGTTGCGCTTCTCTTTGCTGGGGGCGGGAAATCACCCCTCCAATCCCGCCTGGAGTCCCCCCCTGCAGCTCTCCCCGGCCCCTCCTGCGCCCCATGGGAGGTGGAGTCCCTCTCCACCCCCCCCGGCCCCGCCTGCGGGAGAAGGTGCGCCCCGCGGGCTCTCCGGGTGGTGCCCTTTCCGCGTCCTCACCGGCGTAGTAAAGGCTCCACAGGCGGCCGCTCCGCAGGTGAAGCCGCCCCGCCAGGGGGCGCCCCGAGTCGGCGAAGGCCTGCACGTCCCACCGGTAGAGCAGGTCCAGCAGGACGACGGGCGGCAGCCGCAGCACCACCTCGGCCAGCCGCTCCAGCCAGGCGGGCATGGCGCGGGGTCTGGGAGCCCCGGCCGGCCCCTCCCCCGCCGCGCTCCGCCCCCCGGCCGCGTCC
>NW_015426299.1:0-1262 GCF_001527695.2 Protobothrops mucrosquamatus | reverse complement strand
TTTTACAAAGAAAATCACATAGATAAAAAATATTAAATGGTTGACAATATGGCGCTGGGTGATCTGGTTAAATAGTGCTCAACAAGCTACTGAAGTGTAGCTGAGGATGTTTTGAAGTATTAATGTATGAAATGGCTAGAGACTAAAGCCTTCAAGACTTCAGGTTGCTGATATCATGCAGAAAACGAAACAAAGTTTTGAAATTTAGAAAAAAAATTAAAAAGTGCAAAATGCAAAGCTTCAGAGACATTGTTACATGGAATGTATGAAGTATGAAATTGGAAAAAATCAACACGATGAAAGATTAAATGAATTGATGACACATTGACATCTTGGGCAACAGCAAATTGATATGCATTGGAATTGGATAGACAGAAGATCATATGGTTTACTAATGAACACATGAAAAACAAAAAACAAATTGTATTGCTTTCATAATTAGGAAGAGCATAGTAAGACAGTATTTGGCTACAAAGCAACCCTTGGCTAAATAATATAAATTAGTCTTGTAGGCTATGTGTATATATGTATATCAGCTGCTCAGTGATGATGGCAAAATGCTAGCAAGTGAGGCAAAACTACTCAGGTTCTGTTAGTTTTGTCTCCTCTAATAACAAAGTATGTATTTCAGCAAGGAATTGTGGAAAAGAGGGTGAAGAAACATGACTGAAGCTTGAGTTTGTTGGGAGCCATCTCTTTGTTCTGAATGAGTCTAATTTTGAGGCCCAGATTGCATACCAGAATATGAAGGAGCTTTCTGGCCAGTTCTTTATGTGTTATTTTTGAGAAATCCCAGAGAATGGGTAAAATATCAGATGATACTGAAGTATCAGATGTCTGTATCTTCAAATATAAAAAAGAAAGAATCCAAGGAATTACAGACCAATCACTCTGTCATCAATAACCTAGTAAAATTCTACAGCAGATCATAAAGCAATTGATATGTACAGGGCTTTTTTTCAGCCGGAACGCGGCGGAACCGCGTTCCGGCACCTTTTTCCGGGCCGGCCGCACCGGGCGCAACATCTGGGGGGGCGCGCTCGCACTCGCAGCTCTCTGCCCTTGCCTGGCTCACAACCGCGGCCATAGGGAGGCTCGGTCGGCGCGCCCCTGGCCCGTTTCCTAGGCGACCCTGCCCGAGCAAGAAGCGGCAGAGAATCCAGAGGCTCTCACGCCGGCGCCCTCAAAGCCAAACGCGCGCGGCTTCTCAGAGCAAAAGCTGAAGGCGGAGAAGAGGACGCTGGCCAACATGCTGCCGTTCG
>NW_015426298.1:0-1262 GCF_001527695.2 Protobothrops mucrosquamatus | reverse complement strand
TCCTTATATGTTTTAGCCTCCAGTCCCCTAATCATCTTTGTTGCTCTTCTCTGTACTCTTTCTAGAGTCTCAGCATCTTTTTTACATCGTGGTGACCAAAACTGGATGCAGTATTCCAAGTGTGGCCTTACTAAGGCATTGTAAAGTGGTATTAATACTTCACGTGATCTTGATTCTATCCCTCTGTTAATTCAGCCCAGCACTGTGTTGGCTTTTTTGGCAGCTGCAGCACACTGCTGGCTCATATTTAAGTGATTATCCACTAGGACTCCGAGATCCCTCTCACAGTTACTACTATTGAGCAAGGTACCCCCTATACTATACCTGTACATTTGGTTTTTCTTGCCTAAATGTAGAACCTTACTTTTTTCATCATTGAATTTCATTTTGTTAGATAGCGCCCAGTGTTCAAGTCTGTCCAGGTCCTCCTGTATCTTAAGCCTGTCTTCTGGAGTGTTGGCTATTCCTGCCAGCTTGGTGTCATCCGCAAATTTGATGAGTTCCCCATCTATCCCATCATCCAAATCATTGATGAAGATGTTGAAGAGCACTAGGCCCAGAACAGAGCCCTGGGGCACCCCACTGCACACTTCCTTCCATGTAGATGCAGTTCCATTGAGGACCACATGCTGGTCAACCAACTATGAATCCATCTGGTGGTGATGCTGTCTAGCCCACATTTTTCTATCTTATCAAGTAGTAGGTTGTGGTCTTTTGGAATACTTTGTAAAAAAAAATTGGACTATTTTTAGTCAACTATTTTAGTCTATTATTATTAATCTACTAAGTCTAAGAAAAATGTTAACTTCAGCCAGACTAACAACTTTTTCTCTCATAACTATATTGTAGTTCTTTGAACAAATAAACCGAACCAATTTGGCTAATCAGATTTAGAGACTTTATCAGAACAAATAGATTATAGAGCTAGTCCATCTACAAATGGGTACAGTGGAAAGGTATGATTTCATCCCTGTTGTATTAGAAATTATAAAAATTATCATATTGATGCTCGTGTAGAATGATAAGCATCTTTAGGTTCATACCATTATATGTTTAAAATATTTTTTTAAAAAATAATAATCTTGGAAAACATTGGTTATTTGTTTGTGGTATTATATATAAAGTAAGGAGTTATATAAATATATTACAGATGTATAAAATACAATATAAAGAAGAAACCAATGTATTATTTATTTATATGTATATGCTCATGTGTACACACATGCTTCTGGATGTGCGCACATAGACACACGCAGTAGATT
>NW_015426297.1:0-1262 GCF_001527695.2 Protobothrops mucrosquamatus | reverse complement strand
CCACCATCGTACCATGTGGTCTTGTGATCACAATTTTGGTACTCAGCCACCAGCTCCTGTTTACAACTGTTTGCAGCATCCTGTACTTATATGATCGTAATTGCAACCTTTTTTGCTGGTTTCCAGTAAACAATGGCAAAAAAAAAAATCCATTTGGGAAGCTGGATTCATTTAGCATCACATGATTCACTTAAAAACCTGCATGATTCAGTTAACAACATCACAATTCACTTACCAACTGCAGTGATTTGCTTAACATCTGTGGTGCAAATGGTCATAAATTTGAGTCCTGTCATGTAAATTGCTTTACAATTGCTCCAACTTACAACAGAAATCCCAGTCCCAATTGTGGTTGCACTGCAAGTCAAAGCTACCTGTATTTCCAAAACTCACAGACACATAATACAAGAGAATCCTTGTTCCTAAAGCAAATATCAAGTTCTTAGAAAGGTCTGCTATCATCTCAGCTCATGTTTGGAACAAATGGTATTCCAGAATAGGCAAGAAAATCCAAATGTACAGGTATAGTATAGAGGGTACTTGCTCAATAGTAGTAACTGTGAGAGGGATCTCGGAGCCCTACTGGACAATCACTTAAATATGAGCCAGCAGTGTCCTGCAGCTGCCAAAAAGGCCAACACAGGGCTAGGCTGCATTAACAGAGGGATAGAATCAAGATCACGTGTAGTATTAATACCATTTTACTATGCCTTGGTAAGGCCACACTTGGAATACTGCATCCAGTTTTGGTCACCATGATGTAAAAAAGATGTTGAGACTCTAGAAAGAGTACAGAGAAGAGCAACAAAGATGATTAGGGGACTGGAGGCTAAAACATATGAGGAACGGTTGCTGGAATTGGGTATGTCTAGTCTAATGAAGAGAAGTGTTCCAATATCTCAGGGGCTGCCACAAAGAAGAGGGAGTCAAGCTATTTTCCAAGGCGCCTGAAGGCAGGACAAGAAGCAATGGATGGAAATTAATCAAGCAGAGAAGCAACCTAGAACTAAGGAGAAACTTCCTGACAGTTAGAACAATTAACCAGTGGAAAACCTGCCTCCAGAAATTCAAATTCAAATTCAAATTTATTTGATTTATATACCGCCCTTCTCCCTTGCGGGACTCAGGGCGGTGAACAGGCACATTAATAAAACAGCAATACCATAATATTTAAAATATTTAAAACTAATTAAATTATTTGTCCTGTCCTAAAACCCACTATAATAATATAAAATTATACCCAATTTAAAATTGTAGAGTTT
>NW_015426296.1:0-1263 GCF_001527695.2 Protobothrops mucrosquamatus | reverse complement strand
GGAGGAGGAGGAGGAGGAGGAGGAGGAGGAGGAGGAGAACGATGACTATGGGGTCCTTGGTGCTCTCTGAGCTTGGTGGTTTTCTTGCAGACGTTTCATTACCAAACTAGGTAACATCATCAGAGAAAACATATTCTACACTTACTTATCTCCCCACCCCAGTCTATTCCTCACCAACTCAATTTTTCTTACTTCTCCATAACACGGTTCTTGCTTGTTTGGATAGAAACATTGTTGATGGCTTTGCTTGTCTGATATGCACTTCCACTGGCTATTGCAGTGGTTCTCAACCTTTTTAATGCCGTGACCCCCAACCAGTCTTAAGTCGAGGACTAAACCGGTCGTAAGTCGAGGACTACCCAACCGGTCGTACGTCAAAGACTTTCCCTCCCCGGGAGCGCCGCGCATGCGTGGTTCCGCCCCCTGCGCTGGCCGAGGTGTAGCTGGCAAGCGGCAGAGACGGAGCAGGCCGACCACCAGCTGGCCCAGCTCAAGGGAGGTAAGGCACCCGCCGGAAAAGGGGGAAAAAATGGCGGACAGCCTTGCTTGGTGACCCCCATGAAATGGTCGATCGACCCCAAATGGGGTCGCGACCCATAGGTTGAGAACCGCTGGGCTATTGGGTCAGTCTTGAACTGAGAATCAACCCCACAATAAGATGGTGTTTGTGACGCTCACGACACTGGAAGAAGGTTTTGTGCCTTGGCGGGTCATTTGACTTGATCAACGTTGATGGACAAGAATGGCAGAGTGCCTGTTTTGGTTTTTTCCTGAGCCGCAGCTTTGTTGTGTGAATGGTGGAATGGAGCACAGCTTGCTTGTGTTGTTCAAAAGGTCAAACTAGATTATCATAATAGCTTGGAAATCAATGAAAGAGTAAGGACGTTATCCAGCAGTCAATGAGCCTTGTGAGTAGCTCAAGCCTTTTCTAAAAAAAATCTATCCACACTGTTTGGCACTTAATCAATCCCTGTAGACACACTTAAAACATCTGAATTGCCTTTTGGATGGTGACAGGTAAAGACTTGCCTGCATAAGAAACAGAAGGTAGCGTTCCTGGTGTTTTCACATTTGAACGACTGTGAAACATTCCAGTCTGGGAACACACTGAACTGTGCGGCAAATTGTTTATTTCTGGGTGTGTAAGGAAATAATCCCTCCCTCCCTCCTTCCTTCCCTCTCCTTCCTTCCTTCCTTCCTTCCCTCTCCTTCCTCCCTCCCTCCCTCCCTCCTTCTCTTCTCTTCTCTTCTCTTCTCCTCTCC
>NW_015426295.1:0-1263 GCF_001527695.2 Protobothrops mucrosquamatus | reverse complement strand
TCTTGGATTATTTACATCTGCATTTCTACAGAGCTGGTTTCAGTTTGGGAGAGGGAGACTTGGGACTATTAAGAAAACTGGGCATGCTTTTCTGCCTCTTTAAGATCCTTTGAGAAAATATATTTTTCTGCCCTTTTAATATTTCCTTCTCTGGGGGGCTGACTTCCCACAGTATCTATGAGTTTTGTTCTTTTCATACCATAAAAATGCATGCCACCCAAGTTGTAAGTCATGTCCTTCTAAATATAACAACCTTTCTTTTAGCCATGTTAGTGCACATGCTTGGTAGTATAGGACCCAATTTGGTAGTCCAAATCCTCCATTTTATTTGGTTTTTTGTAGCATTTTCAGTTTAATTCTAGCTTTCCTTCCTTGCCAAATAAATTTCAAGATCATTCTATTCAAATCATCAAAAAATTTTTTTTTCTATTTTTATAGGTACTGTTTGGAATAAAAAAAAGAAGTTTTGGTAAAATGTTCATTTTTACAGTAGGTATTCTTCCTAGCACTGATAATTGTAGGTTTTTCCATTTTTCCAAGTCTGTTTTTATTTGGCTTAGTAGTTTTATGTAATTATCTTCTTTTATCATTGCACATCTTGCTGTTAAATATATTCCCAAGTATTTAACTTTCTTAACTATTTGTGGGTCTATTTTTCTGACAATTGTGTTTTTTGCTTATCTGTGAGGTTTTTAACTATAACTTTGGTTTTTTCCTCTGTTTATTTTCAATCCTGCTGTTTATCCAAATTCTTCTATCTTTTTCAATAATTTGGACGTTGCCTCCAACGGTTCTTCTAAAATAAATACCAAGTCATCTGCAAATGCTTGTAGTTTTTAGTGCGTGGGCTAGCACTGCCCAGTTTTTGCTATGCGGCACCCTGTTTTTGCTGCAGCGACAGCGCTAGCGCGAGTGGGGTGAGTGCGCACACGCACATGTGCATAGTGGCCAGCCTGTTCCACAGCCCGGTGGCCATTAGGCCACGGCCCAGTAGTGGGCCCACAAGTTGGGGACCCCTGATCTAGTCGTTAGCACTCTGAAGACTGGTTGGTGGTTAGGTCTCTGAGAGTCGTTGAGGCTGTCTTTAAAAGAGTGACCTTTGTCTTTCAGATGTAGATGGACTACTGAATCTTGTCCTCACGAGAAGGAGGTTTTCAAGGGGAAAAAAATCAAGAAAGTCCAGTTACAAAAATAAATAAATAAATAAATAAATAAATAAATAAATAAATAAATAAATAAATAAATAAATAAATAAATAAATAA
>NW_015426294.1:0-1263 GCF_001527695.2 Protobothrops mucrosquamatus | reverse complement strand
GCATCATCGGAGGTGGAGGTGGCGGGTACTATAAAGGGACTGTCTGGGATGTGCTCGTCATTGAACTTCACTGAAACCTCATAGTCGCCTGTCAGGAAAAGAGAACACGGAGAAAAAAAAACCCTGTCAGGCACTAATTCCAAAGGGTGCAAGCTCCTGAAGATGAATTAAACATGATGTCTAGTTTAGCCGGCAGGAAAAAAAAAGAAAGCTTGTACCCCAATGGCTGCTGCATGAAGACATGTTTTGGAAAATGTTTAAATTTAACACTTTAAAGATGTTGCATTTTAACTCTTAACTCGTCATCCTTTTTAAATCAACAGCAGTTTTTAAAAAAACACATTTTAATAAAACAGAACAAAGTAAACGCTTCAGAGGGAAGAGTGCTCGAGTTTTGGGGAAGCTGGGAATTGAAATTTCCTCCCAGATTTGCTCCGCGTGTCCATATGGAGAAGCTGTCACATATGTATTATTTGGCAGCCCTGGGGCGCACAATTTGCAGCAGCATTTGGCATTTCATGGTTTAGTTGAGATGACGCATTTTGACCGCTGCCAAAAAAATTTCAACACAAGGTCTCCAACAAGTTAGATCTCTCTATTTAAAAGGCATTTTTGAAGCTTTAGCATATGGCAGATCCCAACCATGGTATCTTCTTCAGTGCTACCTTGACAAGATTTATGGTAGGATTAGAACAATGCTGCTTCCAGATACAATATTTTGATTTAAGGCAAGCTCTTCGGTGTTTGTGTTGGGGTGGGGGTGGGGTTTCACCATTTTTGGGTTTAGCAAGTTAGCCAGCTTGTCTTCCAGATGGTTGGCTGCGCTGAACAGCTGCCAGCCTCCCTACCAAACAGAAAGTTCTTTTCAGCTTTGGATGAAATGCTGCCCTGTTGGACTGCAGCATTTGCCTGCTCTGCAGTTCACTGAGAGGTTTGCCAGAGCCTATTCCAAGGGAAAGTGCTAGAAAGGGCTCTCACATCCTCCCTTCTCCAGCCCCGACTTGGGAATATGCTGCATCACAAGATACAGTCAACCTAGACACCACTTCCTCTCCCATGAACTCTAGAGCAGTGGTTCTCAACCTTTTTAATGCCGCGACCCCCAACCGGTCGTAAGTCGAGGACTAAACCGGTCGTAAGTCGAGGACTAAACCGGTCATAAGTCGAGGACTACCCAACCGGTCGTAAGTCAAGGACTTTCCCTGCTCGGGAGCGCTGCGCATGCCTGGTTCCGCCCCCTGCGCCGGCCGAGGCGTAGCTGGC
>NW_015426293.1:0-1263 GCF_001527695.2 Protobothrops mucrosquamatus | reverse complement strand
GCTTCTTTCGCTGATTATTTGTCCTCCCTGTCTGGAAATCCCTCCATATTTTCAGGTTGGATCCCTCTCTGATGGGCTTCCACTCAATGCTTCTTGTCCTCAGGTGCTGCAGTGAATAAATCAATCCCCTCTTGCCTCTTCAAAGATTGGAAGATGGTTATTGGGTCTCCCCGAAGCCTCTTCTTTGTGAGGCTAGACTTAATTCCCTTAGCCCAGGGGTCTTCCAACTTGGCCCTTTGATGACTTGTGGACTTCAACTCCCAGAATTCCTCAGCCAGGCACGCTGGCTGAGGAATTCTGGGAGTTGAAGTCCACAAGTCATACAAGGACCAAGTTGGAAGACCCGTGTCTTAAAGCATCCTGGCTGAGGAATTCTGGGAGTTGAAGTCCGCAAGTCATCCAAGGGCCAGGTTGGGAGACCCCTGCAGTTAAGGGGTCAGCAGAATCTCTGCTGGGTCTGTGCCAGGGAGAGGAGGAGGCAGCAGCAGCCACAGGCTACCAATGTCAGGCAGATGCAAACAAGCCATCTTGCAAAGCGCTGCACTTACCAACACAATAAGAAGCAGAGCAGTTCCCAAAGGGATTGCAAACGACAGAAGTGCAGTTCCACAGAGTAACAAAAACATTTTTTTTTAAATATTTACAGATGTATTCTAGCTCTCTAGTCCTCAAGCCCGGCAAGCAGCAGGTCTTCCAGGCAGCTCCAGGAAAGCAAAAGCAAAAGAGATCTTGCAAAAATCAGCCAATCTGCTTCGGCCATGTGACCAGCACCAAAAAAAAAAAAAATATCCCACTTCCGGCTTCTCCTCTCCGAGCCACGTGGCTGCAGAGGCCTCTTTGTTGGTGGCGGTTTTGCATGTCTAACAGTGAGTAGCCTTTCTGAATTAGTTCGTTTTTCTGAACACTCACTAAATAAACGTTCGTGCTTGGGGGAATTGCCTGTATATAGCCATTCGTGTTAAAATTAAGAATTAAGTCCCACTTGAATAACTGCGCCTGCTTTTAATTAAACAGCCAGTTGCATGTCCGCTACATTTAAACATGGAGACCTTGTTGAAGAGCCACTGATAGACTCTGGGGCTCCCTTTTTTTCCAGGCACCCAATGGAAAGGTTTTTATAAAATAAAATAAAATAAACTCCTAGGGTTTTACTTTGCCTTTGTTCCAATTTACTGTGCACTTGAATAACTGCACCTGCTTTTAATTAAACAGCCAGTTGCATTCAAATATGGCGACCATTTTGAAGAGCCACTGATGGACTCT
>NW_015426292.1:0-1263 GCF_001527695.2 Protobothrops mucrosquamatus | reverse complement strand
AAAGTAATTTTAATCGGAAACACAGCTGGCAATATTTGGTTTTTAATTCGGCTTTTATTGGGGTTTATATTTTTGTATTTCTGTATTTTTGTATTTTGTGTATAGTATTTGTTTTTTAATATGCTGTGAACCGCCCTGAGTCCTATGGGAGAAGGGCGGTATACAAATTAAATTAACATAACAACATAACATAACATAACATCTCAATTATCTAAGCAAATAACAGAATAACAGAGTTTGAAGGGATCTTGGAGGTCTTTTAGTTCAACAGGAAGCCCTATACCATTCCAGACAAATGGCTGTCCAGTCTCTTCTTGAAAACTTCCAGTGATGGACCATCCACAACTTCTGAAGGCAAGTCGTTCCACTGATTAATTGTTCTCACTGTCAGGAAATTTCCCCTTAGTTCTAGGTTGAATCTCTCCTTGATTAGTTTCTATCCATTGCTTTTTGTCCTGCCTTGAGGTGTTAAATAATGACACCACCCTGGAGCATACCAGTCAACACTGCTCTAATATTTTAGTTTCCTTTGAGATTGTACAGGACATTCTCCTTTTACTAAAGATCCTTCCATGAAGAGGATGGCGGCAGTTATTTGGTCTATAATCTTTTTTGCTATGTTAATTTGACACTACACAATTCTCTTCTTTGAAATGAGATTCGCAAGCTGATCTTGCAAAAGGTAACACCCCAAGGACTCAGAAGATGATCTGCACACACATCTAAAGCTGCTTCAGTAGGAACTGCGTTATTTCCTCCTAAAAGTGTATCTAGAGATGCTCACAAAGTGGGGAAATTATCGGACCAATTAAGATTATAATATAACAGTGGAATGTTTAGGTGTTGAAGCTAATTAGGATTATAATATAATCATAATTAGCTTCAAGACATAAACATTCCACTGTTGGCTAAAAATGAGCAATTAACAGTAAGATTGAGACAATGGAAACTAATTCAGTAAAGCTCCTAAAATCCTTGTTCAAAGCAAACACACCAACAAACCTTCAAACATGGAACAATATCAGATCACCCTTGTAATTTACAAAGTACAATACAATGGTTTGATCCAACATTAAACTGAGCCTCCAATTAAACAGACCACATTATTCCACTTCACTTCTCAATCTGCAATTGCAATGTTGATACTTTGGGTAAGCAAAGTATCAACTAAGAACTAAGCAAAGTATCAACTAGAACTAAGGAGAAACTTCCTGATAGTTAGAACAATTAACCAGTGAAACAACCTGCCTCCAGAAGCGGTGA
>NW_015426291.1:0-1263 GCF_001527695.2 Protobothrops mucrosquamatus | reverse complement strand
ATTGAGGGAAATTATGGATAGGGCAGACCCCGTGTCAAGTTCCATCGACAATGGAACTCCCTGCAATTTCACTTTAAGGGATAGTTTCTTTTTAAGGGGTTTGTGTGTGCCTATTCTTAAAATGTTCCGGCGTGTTGCACAGAACCCCACCCTGTTTTGACTGGGCACCCTGGTACCTTTCAGACTCAATTCTTCCTTCAGTTGTAACTTCTGTCGACCCAGGCAGACGGCAGCGATGTGGCCTTTCTTTCTGCACGCTCGACAAATGGCGGAACGGAACCGACATTCCTCTCGCTTGTGGCGTCCACCGCATCCGAGGCAACGAAGCTCAGCTGGGCCCTTGTCCTGATGATCTTTGGACCTCCTCCCAGCTGCTTGGTAAAGCTTGTCCACCTCTTCTTCAGGATCTTCTTCCGAATCCTCGCGCACATCTTCCTTGTGGATAGTGGCGGTCTCTGTAGCGCTTCGCTTAGGCCGCATGTTCTTGACCGCCCCGCCTGCAGCTTCTTCTGCCGAAACCTCTCGCAGAGCATCTTGGAAGGAGACATCTTCCCTGGCGAACAGCCTCTGCTGTAAGTCTGTGTTCCTCAGTCCGCACACAAAACGATCACGCAGTCTTTCCTCTAAGTCCTTGAAATCACACGGTTTAGCTGCTCTTCTCGTTTGCCGCAACGAATTCTTTTCCCCAACTCGCTGATCTCTCTGTTGAAATGTGTGCCTCCAAGCCATGACAGACTGCTTGGGCTGGAAATGTTCCTTTAAGACTTTCTTCAGGTCGGAGTATGATACCGTTTCCAGCGAGTCTGGGGCGATTAGGCTCTCGGCGTTCTCAAAGGCATCTTGACCACAAACGCACAACAACGTGGCAGCCTTTAAGCCTTCCTCCCTTATCTGGTTTATGCGGAAATACGTCTCGACTCTTGCAACATAAGATTCCCACCTCTCGGGGTGAGAGACGTCGAATTCCGCTAAACGCCCGACTTTCACCATGATCGAGGGTCGAGGTCTTCTTCTTCAGCCGCACGCACCCTCCAGCGATTTCGTAGTGGCAGGATAATGCTGAATTCCACGCCGTTTTCTCTTCCGGACTTCTTTGGGTGAGTCTTCAAGCTTTCCTAGCTGTATAGACTGAATCCCACCTTCGTCGCCAGTGTTAAGTCCGGAGAATAATGGCGCTTGAGACGAAGCATTTCTAACAAGTCTTTATTCTCTGCTTCCAATCTACGAACAACCCGAGCAGAGGCACGCAGGCCTCTATTTATA
>NW_015426290.1:0-1263 GCF_001527695.2 Protobothrops mucrosquamatus | reverse complement strand
CCGTCTCTACTGTGGGTGAAAATGCCATCTGCTGCAAAGGAGCTCGCGTTTGCTCTTGGAAGGGACCCAACTGGGGGTGCATGACCCAACTGGGGGGTGCATCTTGCGAGCTGGCTGCGAAGGCCACTATTGCTGAGCGTGAAATAGAGACCTTCCATCTCCTTCTCCTTCTCCTTCTCCTCCTCCTCCCGCCAGCCGGCCCTTCTGGTGCCCAGATGAATGAAGCTCCTTTTCGTTTCGCTGTTCTGTTCCCCCATTTCGCGTGCCCTCCGGTCCCTTCGAACCTGCTCGTTGCCCGGAACAAGAAGGCTTGGACGTATATATGCCACTCGCTCGATTTAGTAGTAAACGCGCCACACGAGTTCTATTGCAATCGGAGGTGAATACTTCTGGAAGCCGCCCAGGCGCCTAGGTGGGACAGGAGACTATATCTAAATAAAAATAATTAGGCATTTGGAAAACCCGGGTCAGAAAGTCAGAAATTTGGGGGTGGGTGGGCAGTCTAGTCTCCAACACAAGGTCTTGTGCGTGTTGATGGTGCCTTCATTTGCTTGCCCTGTTCCCCATCAGTAATCTTGTCTCGACTGTTGTGCAGCACATAATTTTTGTCACCCTTAGCCCAGTTAAAGCAAGTTATTGGATTTGTCATTTAGCACTCTTACCCAAAACACATTTACTAATTTTAGTGTCTCTTTGCTCCATGGGTGGAGTCTAAGCCCTAATGAGTTGAGTTGAGTTCCAATATTTCACTTAATTAGGAAACAAATCCAGCTGTCAGCAACACCATTCAGCCTAAATGCTTTCCAGGCAAAATACAAAGTGGAATGCTAAAATTTAATTAAGTCTGTAAAAGCGAGCAGAGAATAAAGTTGCAGTACTTAATCCTAGATTAATATTAATTAACATACTCATTATATCACCAATATCATTAATAGCCATTATAATATAATGCTTTTTCTTATTATTGACATGAATATATGAAATTGAAAATGGCTCGATGCCTCATACGTTTCTGTTAAAAGGCATCTGTTTTGCGATGTGGCAGTGCTTCTATAACGTGAATAGTAGCTAATTTACAATTTCACACTTTTAAAAAATATAAACAGCCATTGCTTCACTTTCACGTCGACTTCCAGATAAATAGACACTTGACTGCTGTCTTTGGCACTTAGGAATTTCCAGTTCTTGACATAAATTAATTTGAGGTTAACATTGAGAAGATATTGCCCGCACAGATGGATTGATTTTTATTTCTTTATTTAT
>NW_015426289.1:0-1263 GCF_001527695.2 Protobothrops mucrosquamatus | reverse complement strand
ACAGTGTTCTTAGTTCAGCAGATTGTAAATTACCCATATTTTAGACCCTATGAAATCTTTGTAACCTGGAACCAAAATCAGTCCTGTTGATGTCAATGATTTGTACAGTAATAAGCGCTGCTTTTTATTATTTGTACTACTTTGGTGTTACTCTGAGTCATTTAATACAGAGGTCCCCAGCCTTTTGGGCACCATGGACTGGTTCCGTGGAGAGAGGGATTTCCGCGGACCGGAGGGTGCATGGTTTTGTGTGCTGCCTGCATCCCATGGATGGGGCTTTGCTTGTTTGTGCGGAGTGGTTGCTGGCATGCTGCAGCCCGGTACTGGTCCACAGACCGGGGGTTAGGGACCCCTGATTTAATATACAGGCATTGTTTCCTGGAGGATTATTGTGTTGGTCTCTTGCTAGGCATCACTCTAAAGTTAAATAAAACTAAGTAAATAAAAGCAGCAAAGAGACTTTCTGATATCTGTATATAAAGCCACAAACTGTAACCCTATAAACACTTACCTGACAATATTTCCCTTTGCTGTTACTGAAATATACCTCTGATTAGACATGATACACAGCACTGTTAATCTAGTTTCAGACCAACATGGCTTACTGAAGTGGTGGCGACATTCAGGTTTTTCAAAAAAAATGTGCATCTCCAAAACACACAGTCAATAAAAATAAAACATAAAAAAATAAAAATAAAACCTGACAAGGCCCATCACAAGACTCTCACTTGACACACCCACACCTGAAGCCCTTATAAACAGAAGAACACTGATACTGACAATCCCCTAAACTCCTGGCAATGAAATGTTCAGAAACCAACCCACAAGCTCAGAGAACGAAACTTCACCCTCATCCTACATCACCACTATTACAAAAATAAAACAATTAAGCCATCTAGACCTTTCCAAAGTTTTCCCCAATATTTTGTGGGAAAATTATGGAAGATGACCAACCGTTTAAAACTTAAAATTGGATGAACGCCAATCTTCTCACATGGTTACATTAAATGCGAATCTCTGCTTAATTCCAAGGTTCAAGAATTACAACCTTACCCTGAATTCAATATTATTATTATTATTATTATTATTATTATTATTATTATTATTATTATTATTATTATTATTATTATTATTATTATTATTATTATTAAATTAAATTTATATCCCGCCCTTCTCCTTGCGGACTCAGGGCGGCTGACAATCGATTAAAAATACACAAATGACAATTACAGGATTAAAATTAATTAAAAAGAAATATTTAAG
>NW_015426288.1:0-1263 GCF_001527695.2 Protobothrops mucrosquamatus | reverse complement strand
TTTCTCGTGATACAAAAACTTAATACATCATCCTTAACCTCTATATAAACCTCATTCTTCTACACAATACAATTATATATACAATTATATGTACAATTATATGTATGTTTCAATCCTATCGTTAGCTTAAGATCCGAGCGGTTCTCCTTGATTCATACCAGCGGTAAAATTTGTCCCAGATTTCGAAATATTCCAGTTCCGTCTTATCTTTCATAGCCATTGTAAGCCTGTCCATCTCTGCACATGATAAAATTTTATACAGGATTTCTTCTTCCATTGGAATTCCCTTATTCCTCCAATTTTTCCCTTCCCTATGTTGAGGATGAAAAGCAGAGTCAGTAAGACCCCTACACCATCTCATTTTCACCTAGAAACAGATACAGTTCCATCCTAGGCAAAATTTTATTTACATGGGTCCCTAAAAGCTGAGCCTGATTCGATGGCACGTCGTTAATCAAAAGATACGCCCGAGTGTGGGAATAGACGGCTCTGAAGTCATGGTGGTTCTTCCTGGTTTTCCCAATTTGAATAGTTTCTCTCGCCCCCCCCTCCTTCCCTGCCCCCAGGAAAACATCTTTAATTTCTCAGCAGGATATATTACTTGTCAATTTTCTGCTGGTGTAAGGCCAACGGCAGCATTAGCAACATTGATCTAGCTGAATATGCTCTCTCTCATAGGGAAAGAAAATATATATATATAAAAAAAATGAAAAATGCTGGCAATTTTTTTTTTTTTGGCAATTTTGCAAATGGTTTTGCGTCTGTTTGCAACGTCTTTTATTCTAATTTCCATTTTGGGGTGGAAGGCAGTGGGATTATTATTATTATTATTATTATTATTATTATTATTATTATTATTATTATTATTATTATTATTATTTATTGAATTTACATACCGCCCTATCTCCCTTACGGGACTCAGGGCGGTGAACAGGCGATAATAAAAAACCACAATAAATATACACAAGTTTCTGTGTATGGGCGGGTAGCCGTGTCTTGAATTTTGCTGAGGGGGTTATTAATTTTTTCTCCCTCCCCTTTGTGTCTTTCGCTGTTTTCATTTTCCCACACCGGATTACGCGAAGAGCGGCGAGGGCTTTTGGAGATTATCTTTCTCAAAACCATCCCGAAGGCAAGAATGGTGCAGGTACGATAGGTTTCCCAAGATTCAGACTGCATTTATTTTATACGCCTCTGGAGATTAATCTTTAATTCGCCCTAATTTTAAATTGCACCCCTCCCTCAAGTATCTTTCTAAGGCAA
>NW_015426287.1:0-1263 GCF_001527695.2 Protobothrops mucrosquamatus | reverse complement strand
ATTCTATATTCTATATTCTTTATTCTATATTCTATATTCTATATTCTATATTCTATATTCTATATTCTATATTCTATATTCTATATTCTATATTCTCTTCTCTTCTCTTCTCTTCTCTTCTCTTCTCTTCTCTTCTCTTCTCTTCTCTTCCCTTCCCTTCCCTTCCCTTCCCTTCCATTCCATTCTATTCTATTCTATTCTATTCTATTCTATTCCATTCCATTCCATTCCATTCTTATTCCATTCTATTCCATTCTGTAATTCTATTCCATTCTGTAATTCTATTCCATTCTGTAATTCTATTCTATTCTATTCTATTCTATTCTATTCTATTCTATTCTATTCTATTCTATTCTATTCTATTCTATTCTATTCCATTCCATTCCATTCTATTCTTCCTATCCTTGAATGGAGGGTCTCCTGCGCTGTTCTGCTCTTTTTCAGGCCCCTCGCCTCTCCCTAGACTTGCCTGTCTGCTGTCTTGGCCTTGTTCGTCGTTGGCATATTTTGAACTCAGCCCCGGAGCAGTGAGTCCTTGCTCTGTTGCGTCATTCCTGACCCTGCTGGGCCCTGAAGCCGAGTACACATAAGTTATTAGTCTTCTAACATGGATGGCTCAACCTGCCTTCCTTCTTTCTGCAGGCAACAAGGTCTCGGCCATCTCCCCGGGCCAGCAAAGGGTTTATTTGTTTGGGAAGGACATGCTGTGTGAACATAAGCACTGTGTGAATCCAGCCAATCTATAATGTTTCCCCTGCCCAGAATAGAGGCTGTTCTCTCCTGAGCCCATGCAGGGCCAGAAAAAGTCAGGTTGGTTCAACCTCTGGCGGAGACTTTTACTTAAGGCCAACTAAGATTGTTGATATGGATAGAACAGAACAGAACAGAATAGAATATGAAATGGGATGGAATGGAATGGAAGCTGGAAGGGACTCTAGAGGTCTTCTAGTCCAGCCCCCTGCTCCAGCAGGAGACCCTCTACCATTTCAGACAAATGGTTGTCCAGTCTCTTCTTAAAAATTGTGGGGTCCTTGGTGCTCTCTGAGCTTGGTGGTTTTCTTGCAGACCTTTCATTACCCAATAAGATAACATCATCAGTGGTGGAAGGGAAGGGGGTTTGTGGAGTGGAGGAGGAGGAGGAGGAGGAGGGGAACTGTGGGGTCCTTGGTGCTCTGAGCTTGGTGGTTTTCTTGCAGATGTTTCATGACCCAACTAGGGAACATCATCAGTGCTAGAAGGGAGGGGGGTTTGTGGAGAGGAGGA
>NW_015426286.1:0-1263 GCF_001527695.2 Protobothrops mucrosquamatus | reverse complement strand
TGTGACTGAGACATGGCAGAAGAAGGAAGTGGCTAATTACAGGGCATACCACAGAATACAGAATAACAGAGTTGGAAGGCCTTCCAGTCCAACCGCTTTCTTAAGAAGGCATTTTCTAAAATGCATCTGTCCAAATCTGTCCCCTCTTCTATCTGTATAAGAACACACACAGAAACATAAACACACACACACACACACAGAGAGAGAAAACAGATTCCACAGCACTGCCAGGGGCATTGTCATCGTCATTGACAAAATATCCTGTGGCAAATTATAATTAAGGAGGGTGGGTTTTTTATTTCTTCGTTTTTTTATTTTTTGGTCTTGGGTCAAAACGAAGTCCCTACCGCTCCTGAATAGTAACCTTCCACTGTGCTAATCTGACTCTACAGATGAGCAGTAAATTGTACTACGGTGATAAGGATGTGTTTCTAATGACAATACAGAGCAGAGATAAAAATGTGCTTCTAATTACCAGTGTGCAACCCTTTTGCCATGACAGAAAATGTGTGTCAACTTTGAATGCCTCTGATCGGGCCCTTTCATCTTTTTTCACTCTGGAGAGTAATCCAAGATGGTTTGCTTCCTGGAAATGTATTCCCTCCTCTGGAGTCATGAATATCATGATTAGAGGGAAAACTCAGTGTGAAGGCTGCTTCTGAGCAACTCCACACAGCCTGCTGGAGAAAAAAATGCTGATTCACCAAGTGTGCACCTTAGCAATTTTTGCCTCCAGGGTGAGCTGTAGCCCTTAATTAGAAATTAAACACACAAAGAATAATTAAAGAGCACATTGCAATTATGGGTAAGAACTGAAGGAGGCCAGACTATCATGAAATCTCGGGTTTAGACTTCCCGTTAGAGAATCTAGGACTAAAAATCAATAATTCTTTTGAACCCAATAAGTAATCTCTTAAGAGAACATCTCCTCCCAAACCCTTTTCTTTCCTAGCAAAATAACTGGCTTAACTTTGGGGCTGATTCTGCTGATTTCAGTTATTTCTTCTTCTTTTTTTTTTCCATTGAACACTGCTCTACCTGCTCGATTTGTTTGTAGAGATCAGTAATAATAATAATAATAATAATAATAATAATAATAATAATAATAATAATAATAATAATAATAATAATAATAATAATAATAATAATAATAATAATAATAATAATAATAATAAAGTTGGAAGGGACCTTGGAGGTCATCTAGTCCAACCCCCTGCTCAGGCAGGAAACCCTACACCATTTCGGACAAATGGCTGTCCAGTC
>NW_015426285.1:0-1263 GCF_001527695.2 Protobothrops mucrosquamatus | reverse complement strand
GGTGAGAGTTTGTCAAATGGGAGTTGTTAGAAATTCTGTTTATATATAACCCTGCAGATCAAACAAAGTGTACAGTCACCATAGGTCTTGCTGCTTAACTGTTTTAATTAACAGGAAACTCTCCTCCAAACAAAAATACCATAGAATATATATCATAGAGTATACCTAGCAAACTTACAAACACTGACATCTACTGGCTCAATACTGTTGTCATTGTGGCATATAATACATTCTAACAAAATGTATTCCAACAGGAGTATTCAAAGAAAAGGAGAAACTACGGTAAGTGAATTTCAAATTGTATCCTGTTATTGCCTTCTGCAAATCATTTTGGAATAACATAAAACCAGAATGACATTCAAACAGGAACTTACATGGAAAAAGGTATGGAGAGGAATGGTATATTAACTGGAAAGTTTGGATGACCAGATTGTAAAAATGTGACAATGCAGGATCCAATCTCGGTCAGTCACCAGGACCAGAGGTTTTGCCTTTTGAGGTTTTGGAGTCATGTTGGAGCCCATCTTCAGGGAACTTCTCTCACATCAGAATGCAATTTAAGGTGTGCTGAGCTGGTACTGTGTTAGAGCCATACAAGTTCTAAAATATTCTGGTAAGCTAAGAAATAAAAACAAAGCATATAGTATTTTAATATATCATTTTAAAAGAGAATGCAGATGTGATAATCAGCAAGGTCTAAATTTATAATACATGTTATAGTATAATTATTGCTGCCTTCTTCAGGGAAGAAAATGAACATGGCATATGTTTTGGAGGGTACAGAAGCAGTTCTTTCCATCATAATTTTTCTCTGATTAAATGCTTATAACAGCAATAAAAGTGCTTCTCTCTGATCTTCCTCTCTCAAATTCCCCTAATCACTTCTGCTTTGTCTCCTGATTCACTCGCACAGTGAGTGCATTCTTTGGGGAACTGGCTTCCTTATATACAGTATCCCCTGAAGCTGTCTCAACTGGACCAGCAGCAACCAATAGAGGTAATCCTTATTCAACGATCACTTGTTCAGCAACCATTTGAAGACACAACAGGGCTGAACGAAGTAACTTATAACTGGTCCTTGTAGTTGTGGCCATTGCAACAATCCTGCAGTCACTTGATTGTGATTCAGGTATTTGGCATTATGCATGCCATCGCAGCATCCTGCAATCATGGGATCACCATTTGCAATCTTCACTGCCAGCTTCCAACAAACGAAGTCAGTGAGAAAGTTGGCAGGTTACAAATGGTGACCAAATACTGTTG
>NW_015426283.1:0-1263 GCF_001527695.2 Protobothrops mucrosquamatus | reverse complement strand
GAAAGGGTAGAACTGGGAAATGTTAAAACAATTAAGTAGTACAGATACTCTACAGTCCATTTCCAAAACACAGACTAATCTGGCACACTACAAACCATCTGCTGGGTTGGGCATCTGATGAAGAGAGGAACTATATGTTATAATTAGGGATCTTTAGGGGCAAGACAGTGGAAGAATTTGGCCAGTGCTGTTTAGAGCCTGGTTCTGCAGATGTTCAACCTGAAAATGTACTTGGTTTTTGTATAAAATGCTCTGCTTTTGAGAAAAAGTTAGGGAACCAGAACAAAACAATGGTCACAGATAAGGTGAACCAAATGCAATGAATGTGGTTCCATTATGTGGTCAATTATGCTGTTCAGAAAATACTTACCATGCTAGTGAAAACCACCTAAATTCTAAACACACTGAATTGTGCTCAGAAGTTCTCTGGAAATATGTTGTGATAGTACTGGCAGAATTAGGTCCACGTGTTATATATGGATGGGTGTGTGTATGTATATATTTATTTCTATTTGTGTGTTTGTGTGTATGTGTAATACATTTTTCAGAGTGATGGCATTGATCACAATTCAAAAAATATATACATTTTATATAATATATATTTTTCAGAGTGATGGCATGGATCAAAATTATATATATCGTATATATAATAATAATAATAATAATAATAGTAGTAGTAGTAGTAGTAGTAGTAGTAGTAGTAGTAGTAGTAGTAGTAGTAGTAGTAGTAGTAAAGTTGGAAGGGATCTTGTAGGTCTTCGAGTCCAACCCCCTGCTCAGGCAGGAAACCCTATACCATTTCGGACAAATGGCTGTCCAGTCTCTTCTTAAAAACTTCCAGTGTTGGAGCATTCACCACTTCTGGAGGCAGGTTGTTCCACTGGTTAATTGTTCTAACTCTCTCTCTGTGTGTGTGTGTGTGTGTAATTGTGATCCATGCCATCACTCTGAAAAATGTACATTATATATAGAAGCTGCAGTTTATGACTGAAAAAAAACATACTGCACATACCAGGAAAATATGCATGGAAATAAGTAATTTAGAAAAAAGGCACATATAAGTGCCAGAATGCGGCCGCGCGGGCGGTGTTGGGAGGGACTCGTCGCTCCCATGTAACACCGCTGCTGCGCGAGCTGCACTGGTTGCCGGTGGCCTTCCGGGTGCGCTTCAAGGTGTTGGTTATCATCTTTAAAGCGCTCCATGGCATCGGACCTGGATATCTCCGAGACCGCCTTCTGCCGCAGGTTGCCTCCCATCGGCCG
>NW_015426282.1:0-1263 GCF_001527695.2 Protobothrops mucrosquamatus | reverse complement strand
GAAACAGCAAATTCACATGATTTACCATAAATTAATATTTGCATGCCAGATGGATAGACTCAACTGGAAGACCTGAAGAACCAAGTTGCAGACAAATCATTCTGTGGTTACTAAGAGTCAACACTGACCTGATGGCACATAATCAACCATTAATATTTATTAAATTACATTCAAATATTTATTTCATACCCATGAACTACATTCTCCCAGGCAGCATAGAAAACACTACCTAGACATTGTAGAACAACAACCTATATGCTTTGCGTATTCCTGTGAAAGGAGGACATTTTATTGGTTCTGAAGACTTAAAAAAAAATAGAAAATGAATGCACACAAACCTATTTCAGTAGGCAAAGTTCCATATATAGTAGGCATGTCAAACTCGCGACATCACGTGACATCGCGCAATGTATCGTGACTTTTTCCCCATTGCCAGCAATGGGGTCGGTGAGGTTTCAGTATGATGCATTTGGCCCGCGGGCCAGCAGTTTGACATGCCTGATATACAGTATACTATGGAAAGTACCAATCAGAAATCAAGGCTATTTTATAAATGCTTTTTACAACTTAACAGCTGTTTTCACTGACATAACTGCTTATGAATTGATTTCAGATGTTTTTGTTTTCCAAGGGTAAATCCTTGGAATGCTATATTATAGTCTAATGCATTCTGAGAAGCTAAAAGCAAACCCTCTAAAAATTGCATTGCTGGATGCCATCTTCTGGTTTAAGATAGAATTAACAAGAGTAAGCAGGACCCATATACCAGCATCAGAAATACTTGTTTGATAGCTATACTAAACTGGGCAGATGGTCTTTGAGGCCTTATCAGTCTTTAAGATATAATGAAGTTTCCCCAGTTCCACATCCAAAAAAAGGTTGGCCAGAAATGAGCTACTGTATACGTAGGTAGTCCAGTCCAAAAGTCTAAGAATTCAAATAAATTTTGATTTTCAGAGCATGAATGGCAGGAAGAGTTGTAGGATTATGCCCTGATGTAAAAAAATACTTGATGTTTGAAAACAAGTCAGATACTGTATTCAATCCAATCTGGAAACTATCCAGAGGGCCTTCTCTGTGGGTGCCCCTACCCTCTGGAATGAACTACCCCCCGAGATCCGGATAATTCCGGATCTCCTTACCTTCCGTCGCGCCCTCAAGACATGGCTCTTCCAGCAAGCGGACCTGACCTAGGGTGGATTTTACATTGGGTTTTAAATATTCGGAAGACGCAACATTAAAATTCGGTTTAATTCGGTTTTA
>NW_015426281.1:0-1263 GCF_001527695.2 Protobothrops mucrosquamatus | reverse complement strand
AAACACAGCTGGTAATATTTGGTTTTAATTCGGCTTTTATCGGGGTTTATTTTTTTTTTTTGTATTTTTGTATTTTTGTATTTTGTATTTTTTGTATTTTGTGTATATTATTTGTTTTTAATATGCTGTGAACCGCCCTGAGTCCTATGGGAGAAGGGCGGTATACAAATTAAAATAATAATAATAATAATAATAATAACTCCCAGAATTCCTCAGCGTGCCTGGCTGAGGAATTCTGGGAGTTGAAGTCAACAAGTCATAAAAGGGCCAAGTTTGAAGACCCTTGATTTAGATAGATTAGAAAAAATGTTAGTAGGTCTGTTTCTATCCCTGGAAGAGGCCAAAACTGGAAACATTCTGGACTAGGTAACAGAAGGCTTAGCTGATACCAGAAGAGGAAAGTCACCTCTACAAAATTTCTTGCAGATTAAAACAAGGTAGCTCAAAAGAGTATTTGGGGGGTGTCCTCCAGATCTCCACAATGTCCAGAAGACCCTTATCTTGTTTGTAATGTCCTGCTTACATTGCTATAATCTCAAAAATCCTCGCAAGGCTATTTTTTTTTAATTTGCATTTTTCTATACTTTGCATGGAACCCTGAAGTTGAAATATAATAGTCTGCCAAAGGCTAGCTGCAAAATTCATGCCACAATCATTTTAAAGCAGAAACAAGTTCACTGATAGCATACAAATGCTTCCCTGGGACAATGTTACTCCATCACTGGAGGAGGAAAGCCCGACATTTTGCTACTTGTCTCCAGCTTGTTTCACTACAGTAACAAAGAAACTTTACATGAATGGTGAATTATGACCATTAGGACGGACAAAGAGACTTCACATTTTGTGTGTCATGAGAGAAGAGGCCTTATTAAGAGAAGGAAAATGCTCTCTCCCCCATCACACACCTCGCCATCACACATCTATTCTGCAAGGAAATGGCAAAGCCATCCTGAGCTGTTCAAGGTTGCCAGCTTCTCTGTGTCCTAACTACGTACAGGTACAGCTGTATTTATATATTTGCAACTCTAGAAATCATGCAACATTGTCAGCTCATCCTTATTTACCTCTTTAGGGTTGGCCTACTCACCTTTGAAGCTTCTTCTTCTTCTTCTTCTTCTTCTTCTTCTTCTTCTTCTTCTTCTTCTTCTTCTTCTTCTTCTTCTTCTTCTTCTTCTTCTTCTTCTTCTTCTTCTTCTTCTTCTTCTTCTTCTTCTTCTTCTTCTTCTTCTTCTTCTTCTTCTTCTTCTTCTTCTTCTTCTTCTT
>NW_015426280.1:0-1263 GCF_001527695.2 Protobothrops mucrosquamatus | reverse complement strand
CCCGTCTGTTCCTGCAGCACATCTTTCGCCTCCATGGCCTGCCGGACAGGGTAGTGTCGGACCGCGGGGCCCAGTTCACGGCCCGGTTTTGGAAAAGCCTGATGGCCGCGCTGGAGGTGCAGGTGTGTCTCTCATCGGCGCACCATCCGGAGACTGACGGGGGCACGGAGAAGGTCATCGGCATCCTGGAGCAGTACCTCCGCTGCTTCGTCAACCAGCAGCAGAACAACTGGGCCGAGTACCTTCCCCTGGCGGAGTTCGCATTCAACAACTCCCAACACACCTCCACCCAGATGACCCCGTTCAACGCCAATGTCGGTTACCATCCCCGGTTGTTCCCGTTGGCGATCCCAGATTCCCCTGTTCCCGAGACCCAGGACTTCCTCTCGGAGCTGCAGGCGGTGCAGCAACTGGTGCGACGGCAGCTGATTCGGGCGAAGGAGGACTATAAGCGGGTCGCCGACCACTCCCGACGGGCCACGCCACCGCTGGAAGTCGGAGATCGGGTGTGGCTGTCCACAAAACACCTCCCCTCGGACTGGCCGGTGAGGAAATTGGACCACCGCTTTATCGGTCCCTTCCCAGTCGAGGCGGTCATCAACCCGGTGGCCTACCGGTTGGCTCTACCACGCTCCATGCGACTCCACCCCGTGTTTCATCGGTCCCTCCTGGTCCCTGAGGCCCCTGCGAGCCATCTCCGACGCCCGACAACGACTGCCCCTCCGGTCGCAGCCGACGAGGACGACGCCTCGACGTACGAGGTGGACAGTATTCGGGACTCCCGTTGGCTGAAGGGGCGCTTCCAATACCTCATCGCCTGGAAGGGGTACGGGCCCGACGATTTCAGCTGGGTGGACGCGTCTTCCGTTCAGGCCCCTGACCTGGTATGGGCCTTTCACGACCGGTTTCCGTCCCGACCGCATCCCGACCGTCAGACCCGGGGAAAGGGCCCTGCGGTGGGGGATAGTGTTGTGGCTCCGTCCGGTGGGTCCCTCTCATCAGAGGAGGAAGGCTCTGAACATGAAGGAGAGGAGATGGCTAGGCCTCCCTCTCCAGGCCCTTCCCCTCTGGTGCAGCCTTCGGTTCCTTCCGACAGCGAGGAGTTTGGCCAGGAGCCCGGTGTTTCTGGGATTGGCCAGGAGCCCGGTGTTTCTGGGATTGGCCAGGAGCCCGGTGCTTCTGGGATTGGCCAGGAGCCCGGTGCTTCTGGGATCAGCCAGGAGCCAGGTGTATCGGACTCCGACGAGGATACGTCTTGGCTGG
>NW_015426279.1:0-1263 GCF_001527695.2 Protobothrops mucrosquamatus | reverse complement strand
AGATGATAGATAGATAGATAGATAGATAGATAGATAGATAGATAGATAGATAGATGATTGATAGATAGATAGATAGATAGATAGATAGATAGAGATAGATAGATAGATAGATAGATAGATAGATAGATAGATAGATAGAGATGGATAGATAGACATAGAGATAAATATACAGAGAAGACACACGTGAGATAGACAGACAGGTCTTAGATAGATTAGATTAGAGAGATAGAGAGATATAGATACATAGAGAGAGAGATATATAGATAGATAAAGATATATAGATAGAGAGAGAGATAGTGGTAGAGATAGAGAGATAGAGATAGATGATTGGATAGAGAGATAGAAAATAAGATAGATAGATAGATAGATAGATAGATAGATAGATAGATAGATAGAGAATAAGATAGATAGAGAGAGAGAGAGAGATAGAGATGATTGGATAGAGAGAGAATAAGATAGATATAGGTAGGTAGGTAGGTAGAGGATAGATAGACAGAGAGATAGATACATAGATAGATAGATAGATAGATAGAGAATAAGATATAGATAGAGATAGATAGTGATAGATAGCAATAGAGATAGATAGATAGATAGATAGATAGATAGATAGATGATTGATAGATAGATAGATAGATAGATAGATAGATAGATAGATAGATAGATAGATAGATAGATAGATAGATAGATATAGATATAATTTATTTATTTTTTTGCTTTCCAGCCCTACTGCGAGCCCCAGAGCTACCGCCCAATGCACCACAAGGACTTCAAGGACGACCTCCGCAGGTTTCGCACGCGGAGCCGCACCTGGGCGGGCGAGAAGAGCAAACGAGAGCACTACAGCCGCTTGAAGAAGCTTTGAGGAGGAGGAGGGGGGCCTCGCGTGTTCCAAAGGACACGTGTGGGGGGGGCGGACACCCTTTTGGGGGGGCGGGTCGGATCTGCTCCCCGCGAGTCGAAGGAGAACGCCGACCCTGGCAGGTAGGACGGGTCGCGTCCTAGCCACGAATCGGGGCCTTTTCTTGGCGTGTTTCGAGAACACGCGTGGGGAAAAGGTGTGGTCCTCGAATGAATTTTTCAAAATGGTGCCTTTTTATTTTATTTTTTTAATCTTTATCCATCTATATTTTTAATAAGAGTCCGATGAAGCTAACGGGCCTTCCCCGCCCCGTATAAGCCGAGTTCGGTTTCCCCGTAACTAGCATCGGTTTTAACTGCACAAGAAGTGGCTTAACTCCACAAGAAGTGGGTTAGCTGCCATTG
>NW_015426278.1:0-1263 GCF_001527695.2 Protobothrops mucrosquamatus | reverse complement strand
TGCTGCTTCATTTTGGCAGGGATGAACAAAGAATGTGGTAGTGCCACATTAGAACTATGTACTTCATGAGCATCATGAAGGCGCAATGGTTAGAATGTAGTATTGCAGGCAAACTCTGCCCATCACTTGGAATTCGAGCCTGATGGGGCTCAGTCTTCCATTCTTCCAAAGCCAGTAAAATGAGGATCCAGTTTATTGAAGGCAATATGCTGACATTGTAAACTGCCCAAAGAGTGCTGTAAAGCACTATAGGGCAGTATATGTTGTAAGTCTAAGTGCTATTGCTACCACTAAATATTATTCAAGTTGTCCAGCTAAACCAAGCAGGAACATGTGTTGAGCAGAAGCAACAAGAGGCATCATTTCATACATATGAGAATGCAACAGCAAACATCTTCCTTATTTTATCAAGAAAACCACATTGATAGAGAATATAAAATAATTGGGAAAGTAGTGCTGGATGATGGGTCTTTCAAGTCAGATGGCAAACATGCTACAGAGGAAGAAGCTTTTGGAGTACAAATTGTCTTTATGACATGACTAAATTAAAGCTTTTGGGATGTCTAATTGTTGATATTGTCATAAAAGAAAAAAATCTGAAGTTGTAAAGACTGATATTGATTGAGAGCAGGGAACATAACTATAAATATGGAAAGGCTCAGTGAGTGAAAGATGAAATAAATTGAGCACACTTAGGCAACTTAGGCATCATGGATCAAAATGGACTGGAACTGAATACTTTAAGTCAGAAGAATATCAGTTTTACTACTCAGTTTACTACTGAGTAAACTATTCAGGACATAAAAAATAAACTTGGAACATTGTTGCTTTCAAAGTCAGGCACAAATAATCAGATTCAAATTATCATTTTTAGACACATTATGCAAAGATTGTCTTGAGAAGAGGATAAGTAGCAGCAATGTGGATTCAATTACAGTGATAATGACTACCATTGGAGGATCTGAAGGACCAGATTAGGATAGATCACCCTGGACAAAATCTATCTATGTGATTGCTAAGAATCAACACCAAAGTTATGTCACATAATCAACCAGGCAAGCAACGTTTCTGTCCCTGTTGTCAAAATAAAATAAAATAAAATAAAAGTATGTTTTTTTCTCCATTTGTCTGCATTCTTACAGCATAATATTACCACAAAGAGTCATTTTGGATCCTGTTCACAAATAATTGAGACTGCCACTTCTTTAAAGCAGTACAAAATATAAGATTGGGGAGCATGTCTCTTTCTTTCAAACTACACCA
>NW_015426277.1:0-1263 GCF_001527695.2 Protobothrops mucrosquamatus | reverse complement strand
AATTGACTGATTGGTTGAACCTTTTTTTTTTTTACACGGCGGCGGAGGCCTAAAGCGAAAAGGTTTTATAAAATCCAGCTGAAGACCTAGGACTGGGGCGATGGCGCACATGCCCACAGAGAGGGCTCTGAGTGCTGCCTCTGGCACCCGTGCCATAGGTTCGCCACCATTGGTCTATAACAGTCTTTCCTCTCTCTCTCTTTGAGATGCCTGTCTAAGGTCAACTGACTTTCCAACCAGCAAAATATGTCTTTTGCCACTTAAATATGGTCTGTCTCCCTTTTCAGTTTGCTGCAAATTTTGTTTAATTTCTTTGCCCGTTTGTGAGCAGGCTTGAAAAAGAGCTGAACCTTGCCTGCAGTGTGGCAATGAAGTCAAGGCAGGGGGAAAAAAAGGCAATCTAGGAATCGGGGTTTATGCCACATTGCCTAGTTTTTTTTTAAATGACCAGGTGAAACAGCTGTCAGGTGAGAATATTCCCTGGAAAGCAGCAGACAATTAACAGCAGGATTCTGTTGAGCTGACGGAGGTTTCATGACTTCAGCTAATTCAAAAATCTGTCTGGCAATTTCTCAGATGTTTTTTCAAAGAAATTTCTCTCTCTCTTTAGGAGTGTTTGATAATTTCTTTCAAATTTCTTTTGGAGATGCTTCTGGCTTCCTTTCTTGTTCGGAGGAAGCAGAGCGTGTTCCTGCTGATATTTTCTTACGTATATTTCCATGAATTCAATACTTTCCTGACTGTTCACCTTTCTCCGTCTGAAAAATCCCCAGGAAAGAAGTTTTCTCATGATCTTTTATTTGGGGGCTAAATTGATGGATGGGAAATCAGGGAAGCTGCAGGCAATTGGGGAGGCAGGACATTCGCAGACACCATCATGCAAGGAAGCACCCTATTCCCGCCATGAAATTTTAACTGAATTTTTCTTCTTTCATAAAAAAAATTGGACAGTAGTTTTTTTTCCCTGTCATCAAAGTGAATAAGTCCATTTTAGACCAGAGGTCCCCAACCTTTTGGGCACCAGGGAGAGAGGTTTCTCCGCAGACCGGAGGGGGCATGTGCTACCTGCATCCTGCAGATGGTTTGTGCGGCCCGGTTGCTGGCATGCTGCAGCCCGGTACCGGTCCACAGACTGGGGGTTGGGGACCCCTGATTTAGACTGAGAAAATAGAATCATTCTATACATTAAAAAAAACCTATTGAATTGGTATAAAAATACAGATGATGATATTGACTTTGCATCTGGTATTGCAAAACAGAACA
>NW_015426276.1:0-1263 GCF_001527695.2 Protobothrops mucrosquamatus | reverse complement strand
TATATATTTTCAGAAGTAAAAACCCTGCTCCTCTGTTCTACAGACTATCAAATGGACCAGCAAATTTATTCCTGGGATATTTTATTTTTAAAAAAACCAGACCTACATGGAAGTCAATTGCTGGAACATTTTGATTCTGCAGAGTAGGCAGTAAAATATATATATATAAGACATATATCTATTAGTACACGGATATTAATGTTCTTTGTGCATTGTAATGATCTATATTTATGTTTGTGTATTTAATGATCTATATTTATGCCCAGTTAAACACTCTTTTAATGATAAATGCAGGCCTGCTGCCTGTGCTGTTTGCACTGGGAAACACAATCACGACAAGGGGGATGGCAATTGCACAACTTCTTTTCTATGTAAAATATGATCTCCCAGCTCACCAAACAGCTGATTGGCCAAATGGAGGCGAGCAAAGTTTCAGCATATTTTGAATGGCAATTTTAGCTGAAAGACAACCTGTGTTGCAGTTCAGGTACCTGCAGATTGATGTAATTATCTCCACGCTACCAATAAAAAGTTTCTTGAGAGTTAGTTTGATGCAGCTGTTAAAGCATCAATCCAGAAACTGTGAGTTCTAATCCCACTTTAAGCATGAAAGCTGGCTGGGTGACTTTGGGCCAGTCCCCAGGAGACTGTGAGTTCTAGTCCAGCCTTAGGCATGGGAGCTGGCTGGGTGACTTTGGGCCAATCCCCAGGAGACTGTGAGTTCTAGTCCCACCTTAGGCACAATGCCAACTGGTTGACCTTAGGCCAATCAGTTTCTCTCAATCTTAGGAAGAAGACAATAATAATAATAATAATAATAATAATAATAATAATAATAATAATAATAATAATAATAATAATAATAATAATAATAATAATAATAATAATAATAATGCCTATCCCAGGTCCTGGGTAAGGACTCGATAGGTAGACAAAATGCCAAATCCAGTCTGAACATCTGGCTGACTGTGCAATGATCCATAACAACAACAACAACAACAACAACAAAACAACAACAAAACAACAACAACAACAACAACAACAACAACAACAACAACAATAACAATAATAATAATAATAATAATAATAATAATAATAATAATAATAATAATAATAATAATAATAATAAAGTTGGAAGGGACCTTGGAGGTCATCGAGTCCAACCCCCTGCTCAGGCAGGAAACCCTATACCATTTCGGACAAATGGCTGTCCAGTCTCTTCTTAAAAACTTCCAGTGTTGGAGCATTCACCGCTTCTGGAGG
>NW_015426275.1:0-1263 GCF_001527695.2 Protobothrops mucrosquamatus | reverse complement strand
TTCTTCTTCTTCTTCTTCTTCTTCTTCTTCTTCTTCTTCTTCTTCTTCTTCTTCTTCTTCTTCTTCTCCTACTACTACTACCACCATTATTATTATTATTATTATTATTATTATTATTATTATTATTATTATTATTATTATTATTATTATAACTTTTTGTGACCTTCTGACAAGCAAAGTCAATGGGGAAGCTGGATTCACGTAACAACCATGGTATTACTTTAATCCAGGGGCCTTCAAACTTGGCCCTTTTCTGACTTGTGGACTTCAACTCCCAGAATTCCTCAGCCAGCAGTGTGCCTGGCTGAGGAATTCTGGGAATTGAAGTCCACAAGTCAGAAAAGGGCCACGTTTGAAGATCCCTGCTTTAACCAGTACAGTGATTCACTTAACAACTGTGGCAAGAAAGGTCGTAAACGGGCAAAACTCACTTTAACAACTGTCTCACTTAGCAACAGAAATTTTGGCTCAATTGTGGTCGTAAGTCAAGGACTACCTATATTTGTAAAATTGATTCAGGTTGCAAAGAGACTATTTCCCTGTCCTCATTTGTAACATTGCTGTTGAGTTACACCAGTTTTCATTCACTATAGTAACCTGTCCAGGGCCTTTCAAATGTTAGCGCTAAACGCTGTGATTGTCGTAAATACATGGCAATTTGCAAGTGTCTGAATTTTGATCACCTTGTGACTTTGGGAACTCTGCAATGGTCATAAGCACGAGGACCAATGGCCTTTTTCAACGTTATTGTAACATCAAACAGTCATTAAATGCTCTGCTTTTCTATGGAAGGAAGAATCTTTCAAGAGCCTCTCTTGAAGTTGGAAGGCACCTTGGAGATCATCTAGTCCAACCCCCTGCTCAGGCAGGAAACCCTATACCAGTGGTGGCAAACCTATAGCACGGGTGTCAGAGGTGGCACTCAGAGCCCTCTCTGTGGGCACACGCACCGTCACCCCAGTCCTAGGCCTTCAGCTGGGTTTTATAAAACTTTTTTTGCTTTAGGCCTCTGCCGCCGTGTACAAAAAAAAAAAGGTTCAATCAGTCAATTTCAACTTCTCACGGGAAAAAAAAAGATCTTGCAAAGTTGGAATTGATTGATTGAACTTTTTAGTTCCACCCAGTCTGCCGTTACCACTGCAGCCACACCAACCTAATGGGCCACACCCACCCAATGGGCCACACCCACTCAATGGGCCACACCCACCCGGCACTCGATGATGCATAAGTGGGTTTTGGGTTGCAGTTTGGGCACTCGGTCTC
>NW_015426274.1:0-1263 GCF_001527695.2 Protobothrops mucrosquamatus | reverse complement strand
GGAGGTTACTTATGCAAACACATACACATTTTATCCATATTTCAGTTCATAAAAAAGAGCAAAATAATAAGAAAGTGGGAAACCATAGGGAGACAGAATGAAAAAAGCTAAAGAGAAGATAAATAAAGAGAAGAATGGAAACAAAATTGGGTGGAGATGACGAAATGGGTTGAGGGAACTGACAAAAAACAGGAAAAAGATGTAATAAAAAGGGTTAAATTCAGCAAACAATAGTTAATCTTGAAATACATCCAGACTTTCCATTTTTATCTCTCTTAAGTATGATCATGATTACTAAATCACAGTAATTATTGGGGGGAGGGGAATATTCTTCCTATTAAAAAACTGGCTAACAGATCAGATTCCAGTAGGGAAGAATGTATGGGTTGGGGAGGGACTTCTTTTTCTTCCAGCACAAAGGAAGAAACCATAAATTGATCTACTTGGCCTCCGTTCATGTAAATCACAGAAACTGAGGTCCTTTCCAGCCTTAATGTGACAAAATCTTTTTTTTCCATCAAAAACTTCCATATAAGTGTCTGCCATATAATATTAGTTTAGCTTGATTTTTATTGTCCTTTCATACATTTTGTTCAGAAAGACTTTTGGATTTTTCTCTTATTCCTGACAAATATACAGATATTCTAGTAAAGGCAATTATTTATATTACCTCAAAGAATATTCATGTTTTAACAACAGTTTATCTACCGTATATTTTATTATAAGATGCCTCAAACACGATTTTTAGTGCTGGATATGTAGGCAAGTAAATAAATAAAAGCCATATATTACTTTTCAGGTAAATCTAAATAATAAGCAAGGGATTGAGATTAGAATGGATAACATAAAAATATACTATATTGTATTATATCAGTTCAATCTTTTCTAACATAATAGTGTATTCACTAGGAAATTGTGAAGATCCAAATTTAAAAATAGAATGAAGTCAGGAGTGTAGTTTGTAATAATCACTCTTCATAATAATCATCTAATAGGAATTTACCAGTGTCCTGCCTAAATCAGTAGCATCCCATGTATTTTTCAGTAGTACCCATATTACTCATATCCATGTAAATATACTAGCATCATTTCTGTATCATTGCCACTTGGATTCCACTCAAAATCTAGTGCTCAGAACTATAAATTATTTACAAATCCTTTTCCTTTAGTAAGTATGGATATATTTGCATCAATAGTCACTTAGAATATAGTAGATAGTAGAAACTGACTCATATTTTTTCAACTTATTTTCTTTTTTAAAAA
>NW_015426273.1:0-1263 GCF_001527695.2 Protobothrops mucrosquamatus | reverse complement strand
TGTTCCCTGACGGAGTGTGGTTTTCCTGGCTCCTTCCTGTAGTGTGAGGGTTTAGGGATGCCTCCCTGTTAGCCCTTATGCGTGGGGACATCCTTCTATGAGCCATTTCAGCAAAGGATGTGTTTCCCCTCTGTTTTGCCTGCTCTTTTGCATGTTGTGAGTTGTGAGTATGCTCCCAGTGATTCTCCGTGTCTGGAGTGTTGTTTGTGAGGTGTGGATAGTTAGTATACCTCCGGTGAGACTCCCAGGCTGGAGTGTGTGTGGGGGTGTCAGTGTGCCCCCGTCCCCATGAATGGCTACCTGAATCACCTGTGGAACTTGGGTGTTGAGAACCCCTGTCATTCCCCCCAACCGTTGGTGGCAACAGATTTTGATTCTCAGAATGCATTCCCCCTTCCTCCTCCCCCCCTAGAGGAGACTGAGGAGGAACCCCAGGTGAGTCCCGCCTCACACATAATTGATCAATGTGGCGGCGAAGAACACGGCCGTCTTCCATTGACACCTCGTAGGACAGTGGCCCCGAGACCTTGCAGACCACAGCCGGAACCCAGAGGTGTCCAGGCCCGTAGTTCCTGGCCCAGACAGGATCGCCTTCACACAGGACCCGTGGTGGGTGTGGCTGAGACACCTGTGAAGCTACACGCTCTGGATGCAGCCTGTCCAATTTAGTCACGAGCCGACGACCCCAACGGAGTTCGGCCGGGCACTTACCCGTGGCAGTGCACGGAGTAGTACGATGTGCTAGAAGAAAGTCAGCCAACCTGTGATGCCAATTGCCGTAAGTCAGCTTCTTGAGGGCGTCCTTGGCGACACGGACCATCCGTTCAGCCAGACCGTTGGTGGAAGGATGGAAGGGAGCCGAAGCAGCGTGGCGGATCATGTTGGCCCGAAGAAATCCCTGAAACACAGTAGAAGTAAATTGAGGACCGTTATCCGACACCAGAACATCTGGCAACCCGTGGGCAGCAAAAATGTTTCTCAACACTTGAATAGTCTTGGCGGCTGTGGTAGAAGACACAGGCACGACCTCCAGCCACTTGGAATGGCTATCAACAACAACCAGGAAGAATTGACCCTGAAAGGGCCCAGCATAATCTACATGTATTCTAGACCATGGAGTGTGTGTTTCCTCCCACCTGTGTACAGGGGCCTGGGGCATTTCAGGCCTGGACTGTTGGCAGGCATGACACCCATGGACTTGGGACTCGATGGCCCGGTCAATGCCAGGCCACCACAGATGGCTGCGTGCAAGCGCCTTCATCC
>NW_015426272.1:0-1263 GCF_001527695.2 Protobothrops mucrosquamatus | reverse complement strand
ACAACCTCCACTGTGTTCTTTCCTTCCATTTCACTGATACCAGTCCTAGGGATCCTGCATCCACTCACAACCTCCACTGTGTTCTTTCCTTCCATTTCACTGATACCAGTCCTAGGGATCCTGCATCCACTCACAACCTCCACTGTGTTCTTTCCTTCCATTTCACTGATACCCGTGCCGTTCCTACCTCCGATGGGGATCTTCCTCCCGTCCCTCCCACCAGGAAGGTCCCCATCAGAGGTCCTCCCACCAGATGTATTAACCTCTAGAGCCTAGAGGTTAATACATCTGCCTAACATGCAGACAGCCCAGGTTCGAATCTCAGAAGGGTATGTCTGGTTGAAAAGAACTAAAAAGTTCGAAATGGCTATTCCAGTTCTCCCTTAATTCTTTGTTAGCAATCCAAATTTTGAAAAACACATATGATGTCGCAGTTGCGACTGGTGCCTGTGGTTGGCTCTAGTTTGAGCTGATACAGGCAAAAGATTCCTTTCTCCCATATTTGGGCCAACAGGGTGCACCAAACTCAAGATAATTCTTCTCCCCTGTCTCATAGCTGACAAAGTGAGAAAGAGCCTGTGGCATAGAGGTTAATACATCTGCCTAACATGCAGATAGCCCAGGTTCGAATCTCAGAAGGGTATGTCTGGTTGAAAAGAACTAAAAAGTTCGAAATGGCTATTCCAGTTCTCACTTAATTCTTTGTTAGCAATCCAAATTTTGAAAAACACATATGATGTCGCAGTTGTGACTGCTGCCTGTGGATGGCTCTAGTTTGAGCTGATACAGGCAAAAGATTCCTTTCTCCCATATTTGGGCCGACAGGGTGCACCAAACTCAAGATAATTCTTCTCCCCTGTCTCATAGCTGACAAAGTGAGAAAGAGCCTGTGGCATAGAGGTTAATACATCTGCCTAACATGCAGACAGCCCAGGTTCGAATCTCAGAAGGGTATGTCTGGTTGAAAAGAACTAAAAAGTTCGAAATGGCTATTCCATTTCTCCCTTAATTCTTTGTTAGCAATCCAAATTTTGAAAAACACGTATGATGTCGCAGCTGCGACTGCTGCCTGTGGATGGCTCTAGTTTGAGACGTTTCGATGAAATCACATTCATCATCATCAGGCTTGTGCTTTTAGCTTTGTGCTTCTCTGAGAAGCACAAAGCTAAAAGCACAAGCCTGATGATGATGAATGTGATTTCATCGAAACGTCGCTATGATACTTCTAATCTTACACGGGAGAAAACCCGAATGACCAAAGAC
>NW_015426271.1:0-1263 GCF_001527695.2 Protobothrops mucrosquamatus | reverse complement strand
GCCTGTTTCTGCGTAAAAGCCGTTTTGACAGCCTGCATCAGCTGTCAAACGGCTTGATACCTTTCCCCTGGGCATAGGGGGATAGGTGAGCTGCCCGAGGTAGGAGTTGAGTTCCCGAGTCGTCCCTTGTGGACGATGTAGGTGAGAACTCCTCCGGAGCCCCGGGCTTCTCCGCGATCCAGGACGCCTTCGCCGTAGCAAAGCTAGAAGCCGCTGCCACCGCTGCAACTTAAAGTGAACTGTGAGTTTGCCTTGTAAGCAGACGAACCGACCCTGGAAGTTTGCTTTTTACTTTTGGACTATACTCTAACTTGGATAATATGTTCTTCCCTATAACGGAGCTGGATTGAGGGAAAGTGAACTTAAAATGGCGATGGCTTGATACTTTTCAGCAAGAAGTGAAAGTGATTTCCGGTCTGAACTTTTGCTACTTTTCACTGGTATATTATCTGCCTTGGCTGAATTGCCTATAAGATTTTTTAACAAATTGGACTCTACTGCAAGTATGGCTTCGAAAAAAACTGTGCCTTCGACTGTAAAATATACATCTCCGATGACTCAGAAACCCCAGCCATTCCCACCCGTCACACCCTCCATCTTCTTCGTCCTCACCGCCCTCTGGCAGAGAGCTGCAGGATTTGATGGCTGCAACTATTAAACAAATGACTGAGATGTTTCAGGAGATGGATGTTAAAATGCAAAATAGATTTGATCAACTATCGCAGCAACAATTGGATTTATCACAACAACAGCAAGATTTAGCACAGAAGCAGGAGGATTATTGTGTGAATGTGGCAACTGCTTTTAAAGGTTTGGCTGACTATGTGGACGCAGTAGCGGAAAGGGTGGAGGAGAATGAGCAAAAAGCAGAAGTAAGTGACCATAGACTTGAGCTTGTAGAGGAGAGTCTGGAAAATGTCAAGAGTGATGTGTTGATTGCTCAATTTCGTGATATGGAGTTTGCAATTCGGATTCGTGGATTGGCTGAGGATCCAAAGGAGAATTTAAGACAAGTAATTGCAGATGCACTTGGGGATGCCCTGTCTTGTGGTCAAGAAATTTACCTGGAAATAGAGCGTGTTTTTAGGGTGAATTCCTGGTTTGCAAGACAAAAAAATTTACCTAGAGATATAGTGATTTATTTTACAAGAAAGTCGAGACGTAATGAAATAATGCAGCTCTTTTACCAACAGAGATTCAAGATTTTAAATCAAGATATTATTCTTTTAAAAGAAATTCCAGCGAAAATACTTAGAGCGCGCA
>NW_015426270.1:0-1263 GCF_001527695.2 Protobothrops mucrosquamatus | reverse complement strand
TAAACTTAAACTTAAACTTAAACTTAAATTGGTCTTTTAGGTTTTCCAGTAGTGCACCATTGCCACTATAACCAAATCCATTTACCTTGCTGCTGGTCATCCTCTTCTTTTTGCTTCCATCTTTCTCAGCCTTTTCTAAAGAGTTAGGTCTTCACATAATGTACCTGAAGTAGGAAAATTTGAGCCTAGACATTTGTGCCTCAAATGAGAACTCATGGGTTGATTTGTTCAATGATCTATTGGTTTGTTTTCTTGGCTGTCCACAGTATTCTCAGGAATCTTCTCCAACACCAAAATTCAAAAGTGTATATACTCTTCCTGTACTGCTTCTTCAAACTTTGAAGCCAGTAAGATAGCCCTCTATTTAAAAATAGGAAATATTATTATTAAATAATAATATTTAAATGTGCGTGTTTATCTATGAAGCACCATCATTGTCATTGTCAATACAATAGGCAAGCAGATGGTCTTTCTAGAGCGAGGTGGTGGAAGTTATTCTTTTAAACTCAAACTTAGGCTGAAAGAAACAAAAAGAGATTGGAGAAGGTGGGAGAACCTCTTTCTCTTTTGTTTTACTCATACTATCTAACTAGCCAATGACTTTAAAAATCTTTCTTTTGCTCTCTAAATTGGTCATTGCCCAGAAAGTCTCTATCAGTGAGACTTTGCTGTTTAAATACCTGCTGCTTGAAAACTATATTCCAGAGCACCTCTCCCAAACTCTGCCTATAGCAGCTGGGATGTGGGGATTGCAAAGGGGAGGGGACCATCAGAAAGATCCAGATGGCAGCTTTGATCATAGTCATGGCTGCAATCTTGATTTTTTTTTTTTAAATCCCGCATGTGCCTGATTAGGGATGTGATTTCTCCCTGCTGCTGCACTGACTCAGGAAAGAAAATTCACAAGGTAGCAGTATCATTATACCTGGCAAAATAGTGCAGTATACTTAAAATAAAGCCATTTTATATATTTTATATATTTATACTGTCCACCTCCCTTAAAGAGGGTCTCTGGATAAGCACATTTTGTTCTGTGTTTGAAATAACTAAAATGCAGGCACAGAATCAAGGAGAGAAGCAACTTAGAACTAAGGAGAAACTTCCTGACAGTTAGAACAATTAACCAATGGAACAACCTGCCTCCAGAAGTGGTGAATGCTCCAACACTGGAAGTTTTTAAGAAGAGACTGGACAGCCGTCTGTCTGAAATGGTGTAGGGTTCCTGCCTGGGCAGGGGGTTGGACTCGATGACCTCCAAGGTCC
>NW_015426269.1:0-1263 GCF_001527695.2 Protobothrops mucrosquamatus | reverse complement strand
ATCTATCTATCTATCTATCTATCTATCTATCTATCTATCTATCGTCATCATCATCTATTTTCCATTAAATCATGTCTGAACGTGTCTTTGGTACTTTTTCTTGGCAAATCACTTTTTTGAAGTGGTTTCCCTCCTTCGTGGGGCTCAGCAAGTGACTGGCCCAAGGTCACCTAGCTGACTTGGTACCCAAGGCAGGATTAACACTCACTGTCTCCTGTTTTTACCCTGATGCCTTAACCACTACCCCAAACTCGATTTGCTATTTTTAAATCTTTTTACTCCGAGCCATCATGAGGCAGTGAGTTCCTCAGGAGAACCTCTGCATTACTAGTTCATATTGCATCCTGCAAAAAGTCAAATTCGACCCCTTTTGCGTTGTTTCCTTCCCTAACAGGGAACAAATAACATTCTAAATTTCAACAATAAATTCCATGTTTCTTTTTTCCCCCTTTCCAGCTGTTTTTGAAGTTATCCGCTCTCCTCTTTTCTTCTCATCCATCCTTCGGGTAACCAGGGGTAGGCAACCTTGGCTCTTTTATGACTCGTGGACTTCAGCTCCCAGAATTCCTGAGCCAGCTTGGCTGGCTCAGGAATTCTGGGAGCTGAAGTCCACGAGTCATAAAAGAGCCAAGGTTGCCTACCCCTGGCGGTAGACCAACCGGCCTGGCAAGCTAATCCTTGCCCTCATCCAACATGGCATCCCCAGTGTTATCCAATGCAGTTAATCCGGCGCCGAAGCTAAACATTGCCCTCATCCAACATGGCGTCCCCATTGTTATCCAGGGCAGCCAGTCCGGCGCGGTCGCGTCCTTTCTTGCGACGTGACGCAGTCTCTTGCCCTCACCCAACATGGCGCCCGGCGTCTATATAATCCGCAGGCCGCAGCGCTTTCCTGAGTCACGGTGAGCTGCCCTCACTTAACATGGCGCTGGCCAGTCTGTTGGAGCCGCAACTCCCCGCAAACGGGCCGGGCTTTTTCGGGCTCGGGGCGCCGGGCCCGCGCGGCGGGGCGAAGATGTCGGGGGACCTGGCGCTGGCCGCCCCTTACGCCGGGCTGACCGCGGGAGACGCCAAAATCGAGCTGGAACACGGGACCACCACGCTGGCCTTCAAGGTAAGCCGGCGGCGGGGGAGGCAAGGTAGACTTGAGAGGAGCTGGAGGCTCTACGGAGCTGGGGGGGGCTGCCCAGAGGAGGAGAAAGCCGTGCAAAGTGGGGAGACCTTTTATAGGTCGGGGTTGCACTTTGCCATTGTTTTTTTTTT
>NW_015426268.1:0-1263 GCF_001527695.2 Protobothrops mucrosquamatus | reverse complement strand
AAAATATCATCAACATAACAGACAATACAGAGCTAGGAATAAAAGGGAATAGGAGCCCAAGTTTTGCATTGAAAGGAACAAATCCTTGCTATCTTTAGAGTTATCTTTATGAGTATTTAACTCCATGCATCACAGTCAGTTATGTATGTGTAGGCCCTTGACTTACAACAGTTCATTTAGTAGTCATTCAAAGTTACAACAGCATTGAAAAAAGTGACTTATGACCATTTTTCACACTTACAACCGTTACAGCTTCCCCATAGTCACATGATCAAAATTCAGACGCTAGGCATCTGGTTCATATTTATGACAGTTGCACTGTCCTGGGGTCATGTGATCATCTTTTGCGATCTTCCATCAAGCAAAATCAGTGGGGAAACCAGATTCACTTAACAATTGTGTTACTAACTTAACAACTACAATGATTTTCTTAACAATTGTGGCAAGAAAGGTTGTAAAATGGGGAAATTCATTTAATGTCTCATTTAGCAGCATAAATTTTGGGCTCAATTGTGGTCGTAAATTCAGGTCGTAAGGACTACCTGTATTGAGTTGCTGGACAATTAACAAGTTCTTTCTGCACAGCTCTTTAGACAACCTGCTAATAATACAAAAAAAAAAGACTTCTCAACATTGCTATCAAGTAAAGGTTGATCTAAGGTTTGCTGTATCAATGGAAGAGAAACAAACTTGACAAAAGAGGGCAGATTTTTGTTGCATAAGTTCTTCTGGATAAAATTCTGCATTTTACATGCAGTGCAAAAATAACCAGCAGCAATGCCAGTTGGCACAGTTGCTACCGAATTGTGACAACAGATCTGATTTCTCGCTAATATCAGTGATTAGTACCCTACTTTTTTAAATGTATGGATGTTATTTTAGAAGGGTTAGGATGCCCATTTTCTTCTTTTCCTAGAATTTCATTATCTCTACACATTAAAAAGGGCTTCATGAACAAAGGAAAACTTCATAATGAAGTTCTTGATACTCTCTTAGGTTGGTTGCTTGCAGAAGTTTCATTATCCAACTAGGAATCATCATCAGTGGTAGGGAGTGTGGGTTTGCACCCAGTTTTATATATAATAGTTGGCCCTCCAAGTGTTGTTGGGAGTGTGGTTGGATAATGAAATGTCTGTAAGCAAATAACCAAGCTCAGAGAGCACCAAGAGCTCCACAGTTCAATCCCGAGCTACATGTATTCTCTTCTACTGAACTTCACAATAGTTTGGTGGAAGCAATTAGAATAGAAACCAACAATTCTTT
>NW_015426267.1:0-1263 GCF_001527695.2 Protobothrops mucrosquamatus | reverse complement strand
GACTTGGTTATTCCAGCTCGCAGGACTGGCCTAGGGTAATTTTTAGAGGGGTTTTAATCAATATTTTAAATTGGACAATCTTTAATATTTTTTAATTAATTTTAAACTTGTATTGTCATTTATGTATTTTAATTGATTGTCAGCCGCCCTGAGTCCTACGAGGAGAAGGGCGGGATATAAATCTAAATAATAATAATAAAAAAAAATAATAATAATAATAGGTGGCACTTACTGTCTGTTGCTGTCTTCTCAATTTTGACTTTGTATGCATTTGTCCTTAAGGCTTGGTCTTGTGCAGCCAGAATTAGTCCCTCGGTCTCTTTCTTCAATTTTCCTGCTCTTAGCCATTGCCAGGTCTTGTTATTATCTGCTTTCCCAGCTATTTTTTTTAATGTACTGGCCATGCACTGCTTTGTCTTCTGATGCCTCTACTCTGTTCTTCATTTGGTCTTTCTTGTAGGCCAGTTTGGTCTCTCCAGTAGTCAGTAAGCCTTCCTGATATACTAATTTCAGTGCACCTTCATCATTGTCCTTCAGATATTCTTCCAAAGCCATTTTTTCTTCTTCAACCATCCGATGTACTTGCAGCATTCCACGCCCACCTATTTGCCTTGGTAGATAAAGTCTGTCAATGTCACTGCGTGGATGAAGGGCATGATTCATTATCATTATTTTTCTGGTCTTCCTATCCATTGCTTTTAGTTTTGCTTGAGTCCAGTCCACTATTCCAGCTGTGTATCTAATGACTGGAATTGCCCAGGTGTTAGATACATATTATTATTATTATTATTTCTGTAGAGGTGTAGTTATTTTTTATATATAGTCAACTTTGTCTCCTCTTTTATTAGATCTATTTTTAAAAAAATAATTTAAATCCCTCTAGCTGCATATTCCATTTGTGGGTTTCATCCCACCAAGTTTCTGTAATGGCAACCATGCTTGGTTGCTCAACAGTGAGACCCTGGTGAAGCCGGCACAGCAGCGCCTGCATTTTCTGTGTCGCATGAGAAAAGTGCATCTTCCTTCCCCTGTCCTTATCACTTTCTACAGAGGGACGATCGGGAGCATCCTGTCATATGGCATCACAGTCTGGTTGGGAAGCATCACTGCTTCAGACGGGAAGGTGGTTCAGAGAGTGGTGAGGACGGCTGAAAAGATGATTGGCAGTTCCCTCCCATCCAGGACTCATTTTGTTGGATAGGGCCCATTGTTCCAGTTTGTCAAGGTCTTTTTGAATCCTGAGCTTGTCTTCTGGGGTGTTGG
>NW_015426266.1:0-1263 GCF_001527695.2 Protobothrops mucrosquamatus | reverse complement strand
AAGCCAGTGTGTCTGAACGACTTCCTCTTTGAAAATTAATGCCTGAGATGCAGATGATGGAAACAGGGATGCAGTAAGATGGGATCCGTCTTGATCTTCTAATCTCCCAGGACAGACTTCAAAAAGCCGAGATTGCTTTTACGTCCGTTCAATTACCTGCCCACCTAAGCCGAAGCCTTCTGCAATTTACAGATCAAACCCGTTTCGTTCAGATCGGAAGTCAAAAGGCGGTATATGATGCCAGAAAAATGATCTACAATGTATTTCAAATATATGTTGGAAATGTCAACAATATGAAGGGACATTTTATTATTTTTGGTGGACAGGTTAAAAAAAAAAAAGCTAAAAACAATTAGATTCAAATACATAGGTACAGAGGGTTTTAAGGATTAATATTCAATTGAAGTCAGAACATTTCCTTTTAGAACTAATGGATGAATAGTTGGTGGGGGGGAAGCCACAGAAGATTATTTCAGTATGTGATTACTGTGGCAAGATTACTCTATCCGGAGAGATGGAAATATTTGCTGTTAGCCACTATGGAGGAATGGCTGGTGAAATTGACAGATCTTGCCGAGATGTATGAATTGACTTGATTAGAGAAAAGATGCTATTTATATTTTTTGGTGACTGGAAACCTCTTATGGCATTTTTGCATAAGATGAAAAAAAAGATGAATTTGTGATTTATGGCCCATGGATTACAGAAAGAAGAACATTATGATGTAACTTTAGAGAAAGGGAGGTTAAAATACAGGCAGTCCTTGACTTACAACTATTCGTTTCGTTCAAAGTTACAGCGGCACTGAAAATAGTGACTTACGGCCAATTTTCACACGGGACACTGTAGTGTCCCCATCATCACATGATCAAAATTCAGACGCTCGACAACTGACTCATATTTATGATGGGGGCAGTGTCCTGGGATCATGTGATCCCCATTTGCAACCCTCTGACGAGCAAAGTCAATGGGGAAGCCAGTTTTGCTTAACAATTGTGTTACTAACTTAACAAGTGCACTGATTTGCTTAGCAACTGTGGCAAGAAAGAGGCAAATTCACTTAACCCCACCCTCTGGAACGAACTACCCCCCGAGATCCGGACGATTCCGGATCTCCTTACCTTCCGCCGTGCCCTCAAGACATGGCTTTTCCAGCAAGCGGGCCTGACCTAGGGAGGATTTTATTTAGGGTGATTTTAAAAATAATTTTAAATAGAAACACAGCTTCTAATATTCGGTTTTTAATCTGGTTTTACAGGGGTT
>NW_015426265.1:0-1263 GCF_001527695.2 Protobothrops mucrosquamatus | reverse complement strand
CTATAGATTTGCACACGCAATCTTTGGGAAGGAAATGCACCTTAAAGTTACCAAGTTTGAGTAGCACTGTTAAACATGAAGGCCAGCGCATTCCCTGGGATTTATGCAAGTTTTAAATCGGGAGACTGGACTTAAAATCACTTTTAGAAGCAGAAAATTTGGTATTCTGGGGTTCTAGAAAAGTGACCTTGAAAGTTTGCATAAAATCCTTTAAAATGCAAGAAGCCAAAATTGCTTTCCCAAGACCTCCCTAGGTGATTTCCACAAGTGCATAGGTTGTAATAATTGAAATTTTAATGCGACAGATCCCAAAAGCAAGAAATCAATGAGAGATGCCTCTAAGCCCTGGTACCAACACTATATTGATACAGAAATACCTAAGGAAAGCTTTTGAAAAATCGAATAACACTGCAAAGAAGTTCAATGCATGATTTCAATTTTAAAATTTCAACCCCATTCTCATGAGTTACTAGAGTGTAACTGTATTGTGACTGAGCATAGACCAGTTTTGAAGCATGGAACAGGGAAGTTGTGAAAAAAGAAATGATGACTCCCAGTAATTTTATTTATTTATTTATTTATTTTCATAGATTTATATGCCGCCCTTCTCCCTATAGGACTCAGGGCGGCTTACAGCATATTAAAACACTTAAAACATCATCCCTCCATAAAAACCTGTTAAAAGCCAAATATTTTTCTGCTGTATAATTAATTAAAATTAAATTAAGAATTGTCCCTGTTTAAAAATTCTCCCTAGGCCAGGCCCGCTTGTTGAAAAAGCCATGTCTTGAGGGCGCGGCGAAAAGGTAGGAGATCTGGAATCGTCCGGATCTCGGGGGGTAGTTCGTTCCAGAGGGTGGGGGCACCCACAGAGAAGGCCCTCCCCCTGGGGGTCGCCAGCCGACATTGCTTGGCCGACGGCACCCTGAGGAGGCCCGCTCTGTGGGAGCGTACCGGTCTGTGGGAGGGAATCTGTGGCAGAAGGCGGTCTCGGAGATATCCAGGCCCAATGCCATAGAGCGCTTTAAAGGTGGTAACTAACACCTTAAAGCGCACCCGGAAATCCACTGGTAGCCAGTGCAGCTCGCGCAGCAGCGGTGTTACATGGGAGCGACGAGTCCCTCCCAACACCGCCCGCGCGGCCGCATTCTGGACCAGTTGCAGTCTCCGGATGCTCCCCATAGGGAGCCCCATGTATAGAGCATTACAGTAGTCCAGGCGGGAGGTGACGAGAGCCTGAGTGACTGTGCGCAGAGCGTCCCG
>NW_015426264.1:0-1263 GCF_001527695.2 Protobothrops mucrosquamatus | reverse complement strand
TTCAGTATAGTAGAAATGTATTGTTTCAAGTTGCTGAAAGTTTTGAAATACATTTTTTCTTTGATTACTTGCAAGACAGATCAACAAATCAGTTAGGATTATATCACTATAAAATCCAAAAAATATACCAATTTGGAAAGTGCAAATTTTGTCTGTATGAAGAAAATTTTAAAAAATGGTAAGAGATGGCTTAAAAAAGTCTTAAATCAGCACCTTCTGTTTTTTAAGACATTCAGGATTTTTTGGTTCTTAGTCTTGAAACTCATAGTAAAACTGCTGGGCAGGAGTTTACCTCTGCCATCTTCTTCTATCTGGCCCATGATGACATAGTTTAGACCTATTGAAAGAGAAGGAAATGATAAATTCTGCTTTACAGCCCTAAGGATAATATAGCTCAACTGGCTACTGAATTCTTCAGATGCAAACAAGGACTTTAGAAAACTCAAGTTACTCAACCTATGGAATCAGTACACTCATGAAAATATTGGTCAAATGCAAATATTGGTCAAATGTTTTGTTCACTATTAAAAATAGCAGCTTGTCTATTTCTTCAGATAAATTTATTTTGCTATATTTTCCAGTAGTTATTGCTTAGTTGCTTTCTGGTATGATCTCTCATTTAATAACATTTGATAAAATGTTATGACCACAATTGGGACTGGAATTTCCATTGCTAAACCATCCTGTGAGTCATGCCTGATTCTACGACTTTTTTGACACTTGTTAAGCAAATCACATGGTTGTTAAGTGAATTTCAACATCTCAAAGTCTTTGCTTGTTGGAAGCCAGCTGGAAAGGTTGCAAATGGCAATCAAATAACCCCAGCATAGTGTAACCATCGTAAATGCGAGCCAGTTGCCAAGTGCTTGAATCAAAATGACGTGACTGGAGATGCTGTGACAGTCATAAGTGCAAGGATCAATCATGAGTTATTTTTTTCAGCAACGTCATAACTTTGATCAGTTGCTAAAGGAATGGCTGTAAGTCAAGGACTATCTGTAAAACACCCATGTAGCATTACTATAGCTTTATGCCACTAATCAGATAAGTGTAGTTAGCTGTAGTACCCAGGGCTTTTTTTCAGCCGGAACGCGGCGGAACCGCGTTCCGGCACCTTTTTCCGGGCCGGCCGCACCGGGCGCAACATCTGGGGGGGCGCGCTCGCACTCGCAGCTCTCTGCCCCTGCCTGGCTCACAACCGCGGCCATAGGGAGGCTCGGTCGGCGCGCCCCTGGCCCGTTTCCTAGGCGACCCTGCCCGAGC
>NW_015426263.1:0-1263 GCF_001527695.2 Protobothrops mucrosquamatus | reverse complement strand
CGAACCTATAGCACACGTGCCAGAGGCGGCACTCAGAGCCCTCTCTGTGGGTACATGCACCGTTGCCCTGTCCCCCCTGCCTCCATGGCCCCCTCTTCACTAGCAGCCCCCCGGAGGAGAGTCGCTCCTGGGTGTGGCCCACATGGACCAGTGCAGCCAAGGACATGGCAGCTGGGCAGCAGGGACAGGGCAACTCTTCAGGTGCGCAGCATGGCGGACCTACCCGGGGTGGCTCCGTGAAGGAGTGGAGCCCACAACAGAAATGGGGGGCTTCCCGTGGATCGAGGGCTCTCCGGCGACCCCAATTTGAAGAGCCGAGTTCGCCGGCAGTCCGGTCCGGCGAAGATATTGAGGGGACGAAGAGCCGGCGCCCGGCGGAGCATGGCGGAGCCTGATGGTGTCAGGCGGAAGATCCGGCCTGGACTCGGCCTGGACCCGGCCTGTTGCAAAACCTGGCCTGGACTTGGCCGCAACCTCGATTACAACGGAGGCCGCGGCGGTTTCAGATTTCAGATTTGGAGACCGCGGCGGCTGAGGAGGCCGCGACGGAGGTGACGGATGCATTTGGACCCGGACTTGGCTGTGACGGCCGTGGAGGCCGCGACGGACGCAGATCTGGCCGGTAATCCGGCCTGCGGCCTGCGGCCTGGCGAGGTAACCCGGCCTGGACCCAGCCCGATGGAAAGTCTGGCCTGGAGGCCACGACGGATGCAGACCTGGCCGATAATCCGGACCGCGGCTTGGCGAGGGCGGAGGCCGCGATGGTCTCGGACTCGGCCGGCGGCTTGGCCGCGGGTTCGGCGAGGAGGCTGCAGTCCGGCGGCCTGGTGGCCTGGCGGAGGATCCGGCTTATTGACTCGGCCCGGCGGCCCAGTGGAGGATCCGGCCAGAAGAACCCGGCCATGGATCCAACTTCAGCGGCCGGTCGTCTTGTTCATTCCAGGTCTTGAAAACGGGAATTGACCATCAAGAGGACTTGTTCCCCCCCCCATGTGTATTTTTCTGTTGCGGGACCTCGTACTCATGGTTGTAGCATACTCCAGGGCGGAACTGCTGGCCCTGCGCAATTCCCCCCTCGCACAGGCACGGCCCAGTATAATCTTGAGGGCCGTCCTTAATGACGGGGCTCGGAACCCCCAGAGGTGCGCAGCAAAACAAAAACAAAAACAAGAACTGAAGAGGAGGAAACTGAGAACTTTTTTACTGGGATGTTTTAACAAATTTTTAGGGGGTACGGGGAGGGCCGGGGGGGGCATGGGGGAT
>NW_015426262.1:0-1263 GCF_001527695.2 Protobothrops mucrosquamatus | reverse complement strand
GCCCTCATCCACTTACCTTTCCTTCCTACCTCTAACCCACAACCTCTCCTCCTTCCTCCTTCCCCTTCTACATCCCCCCTCTTCCTGACCACCTCAACGAGTGCAAGCCGGGATACCAACCGAGCGCTTCCTCTTATCAATACAATTATAACATATGAATACATCACTTTTTGTTTCAATACTTCTAACCCCCTTCCCCTCCCTGAGCTTCCCGGAATCAAATACAGGACTTAAAACAAATCTTTCCAAATCTAACTTACAATTTAACTAAACAGATATAATACTAACAATATATACCTACTTTAACTCTAATAAGGCAATTATTAATTAAAATTGATTAAAAACCAATATAACTACTCAAAAGCTATATATATTTTATATACATCTAATATAATCTATCCATTCAACATTTATTTTTTTCCCCTTACATTTTACACTTAAATTTTCCCTTCACTTTCTTCCCTCCCAATCTATGCTTTCAATAAAGTCTTAAGTCAATACCTCCTGCAACACAGCTGGAATAAAAATAAAATTCCAGTCATAATTTTTTACCTCTTTCAGAAAAAAAAGAAAAAAAACAAACATTTCTTTACAAACATATAAACTAAGTTATTCCATTTCCATAATAAAGTCTCATTTCCAGCATTTATCCATCTTTTGGCTTACAAAGCTTATTAAGCATTCCTTGCATGTCTGTGGCAACTGCACTCTTTGGCCTCGCCCCACTCACTGGCTCCGAAGGTTGTGGAAAAGTTGTAGAAACTGTTTCTTTTTGTTGTTGTCTCTCTTTACGCCTATAAGCAGCACGGGTCATCCTTTGCTCCTTCTGAAAATCTTCTACAGATAATGACGACATGGCCCCAGGCAAATCCACCACAGGTTGCTCCATCAGGTCTTCCTGTACTTTAGATGTTGATGATGATGACATATCAGCTTTCAGGACCGACATATAAAATTATCTGGCTTTTGAAACAGAATTTAATCTATGCCTGGTCCCTGCAAAATTTAATGCAAGGGAAGGCCCGAGGATTTTGCTCAATATCTGCATGACAAAGTCGCGCGGTTCCGAGAAGGCTTGGATACCGACTGGTTGGCCCAGGGGGAGGAGACGGAAGCAGGCCTTGAGACGGTTACATGGGAGGAGTTTGACTCTGTTGCTCCCGAGGACGTGGACAGGGTCCTGGGTAGGCTGAATGCAACCACATGTTTGTTGGATCCGTGCCCCTCCTGGCTGGTACTGGCAGCTCGGGAGGGTACACGAGC
>NW_015426261.1:0-1263 GCF_001527695.2 Protobothrops mucrosquamatus | reverse complement strand
GAAGTCAGCTGCATCAACAAAAGTGCCTTGAAACCTTGAAAGAATGCCAAACTCCTGCCATTCCCCCAGAAACGATTGTGTAATGAGTGGGTGCAGCAACGGTAATGAGGAAAGCACAGATGCAAACTGACTTGGTGTTTAGCAATCAAGTTAAGTAAGGTAAAGAATAATAAAATAAGTGGAGACTATGACTTCAATTTAGGTTTAAAAATAACTGAGGAACACTGTTTGAAAAGAAGCTGCCTCCATTTCTGTGTGAAGAAATTGATACTATTTAGCAGTTGTTAGAAAGACATTTGAATTGACCGGGGCTTTTATTTATTCATACTTATGGCATTGTGTTGTTTGGGACGAAGAGTTAGGCTTGAGAGAAGGAACATTTCAGTTATCTCAGGGAAGTTGCCACATGGAAAGTGAAGCAAAGCTCCACGAGGACTTTTCACATATCCTGCTTCCACCCCATAATCCCTCAAAGGTATTTTTAAATCAACCAAGCTAACCTCCTCTGAAATACTGAAAGGAATTTGTGGTGCTTCTCTCTGAGAAGAAGGCAGTTGGATAAGTCTCATGCTCCTCCTCCAAATCTCTCACAAAGCTGTTTGAATTTGATCCCTGATTATTCACACTGTAGTGCAGAGAATGTGAGGAGAACACCATAACGTGTTCAAACTTGGCCCATAGGAAACTGCATTTGTTTGGTTTTTGAAAATGGGTTTTATGAAAAACTATGTGACAGCAAGTTGATTACCCAAAACCTTAAAAAAAGGACATAAAATGAAATCCAATCCAATCCTAGCCCTGCCCAGCCCAGCCCGCAACCCTTAGCATTCTTTCAGATTGAAAATCCTGTGTCTTCTGAAGGTGAAATGATGGCATGTCAACTTCTCTAGCTTTAATCCTGGCTGCCTAATCCTGACTGACTAGAGATGCTAAGTAGAGTTGACTTTGATTAGTGCTTGGATGGGGGACTGGACCTTGAGGTACACACAGGTACACTTGGCCCCTGCAAAGTATGGCTGTATATGATGAAAAACTGCTTGGATGTGTCCTTCTATAAAAAAACTTTTCTGCCATTGTTTAAATGGTACATCTGTTGTCAATATCAGTATTGTCTGAAATAAAATAATAACAATCCATGCAAAACCAACCTAGCCGACAACTTTGTCATCCAAGCGGTGACGTAAAGCTCTACTGGACTTAATTCTTACCAACAGAGAGGACGTGACAGAGGGAGTTGAAGTTGCCGAAAACCTGGGAAAAAGG
>NW_015426260.1:0-1263 GCF_001527695.2 Protobothrops mucrosquamatus | reverse complement strand
CCCTTAATGGGTGATCAGGATATGCATAGGGGATTAAGGGGGGGGAATACAAAGAACACAACACCCCTCCCCTCAAAGTTCTTGCTATCGTCCTTGGTGAATAGTGGTTACATAGTCCTTCAGATATGTGGGAGGCCGATGCCCTCGCGCTGATCGGCGGGGAACCGTGTGACTCGGTTCCGCTCTTGCCTCGGTATTCCCCCCTCTGCGTGGTTGTCCTTGGGCCGCTGCAATGGGTCTCGCTTCTCGAGGTGGTTGACTGACGGGTGGAACCAATGGCCAATACTCGTCCCCGCCGTTGTCTCTGGCCCCGCCCGCGTGGTCGGCCGCGCTTTCTTGGCGTAACCCAGCGACCCCGATTCGGCCCCTCAGTTGATCAAGGTGGCACCCCCAAACCCGGTTGTCCTCCACGCGCACTTCGTAGGATCGGGGCCCGGCGATAGAGATGATGGTCGCTTTCACCCACTTCGGCTCCCCCGCGTGATTTAGGGCATACACTAAATCTCCCTCCGTAAAGCCCCGAGTTACCTTCCTGGATTCCGGTGGCATGTCCGTATGGTAGCTGGGATGGAGGCGATCGAGGGGTGACCTCAGTCGGCGACCCATCAACATCTCCGCTGGGCTCCGGCCGGTGGCGGTGCAGGGTGTGTTGTGTTGCGCCAGGAGGAACTGTTCGAGCGTTTCTCGCCGTGCGCTGGCCCCCATCCTGGTGAGCGCCTCCTTGGTGAGCCTCACCATCCGTTCTGCCTGTCCGTTGCTCTGCGGGCTGTAGGGCGCGATCAGCATGTGACGGATGCCAAAGTTTGCCAGGAACTCCTCCATGTCCTTTGCAGTTAGTTGCGGCCCGTTATCGGACACCAGGACGTCTGGTAATCCGTGGGTTGCAAACAGTCTGTCCAGGGCCTTGATGGTAGCACTCGTTGTGGTGGACGGCATGGGAATCACCTCCAACCACTTCGAGTAGGCATCCACCATTATTAAATAGGATCGGCCCTCCACGGGGCCCGCAAAGTCAACGTGGAGACGGGACCACGGTGCTCGTGGGATCTCCCACTCCAATGGGTTTGCTTTCGGTGGGGCTGAGTGGGATTCCTGGCAAGGCTCGCAGGTGGCTACCCACTCCTGTATGTCCTTGTCCAGCTGTGGCCACCACAAATAGCTCCGAGCCAGCGCTTTCATGCGCACGATCCCCGGGTGCCCCACGTGTAAGGTATCAATCACCTTTTTCCGTAGGGCTTGTGGGATCACGACTCTTTCCCCCCA
>NW_015426259.1:0-1263 GCF_001527695.2 Protobothrops mucrosquamatus | reverse complement strand
GTGGAGATGTAGTTATTTCTTATATAGAGAGCAACTCCACCTCCTCTTTTATTTGATCTGTTTCTTTTAAATAATTTAAATCCCTCTAGCTGTGTGTTCCATTTGTGGGTTTCATCCCACCATGTTTCTGTAATGGCAACAATATCATATCTGCCCTCATTGACCTGAATTTCTAGTTCACCCTGTTTGCTGTTCATACATTGGTGTATAGACATTTGAGTCCTTTATGACTGACCCTGTGTTTACTTTCTACATAACCTGAGTGGTGCCTGAGTTCCCCTATTGTCTTACCACCTATTTGGTTAGTGCACTTTGTGTGGCACTCGTTATTAGAAGTGTGATTTTGCTTGACAGCAAGGTTGGTATTTTTGTCCACACACATATCTATGTTACATGCACTGATGTATGTACTGCATGTATGTACTGCATGAAATTGAGTTAACATATTGCAGTAAACCATAACATGGTATATTTGAATCCATTTTTTTGGTTTGTAAACTGTAACTTTTGACCTAGATTGATACATATAGACACAAACATAAAACCTCTGATGATTGAATGAACTGTGCCAAAACAAGCTAACACTTAGGTTAGAGAGTGAGTTTAGCTTTTTAAAGAGACAGCTGCCTAACAGCTAAATAAAGTTTATTGTCTTCCGTTGAAACTCTAGGTTTATTTCCTGCAATCAAAGAATAACTAATAGATCTTCAGCAAACCATAAAGATGCAAAAATCATGACACATAATTTGTTATCAAATATTGTACTGCCCTTACTTTCTTTGTTCCAATATCTGGCATAATTACATACAGTAAACCACAGTATAATACGATGATATTATCATGTAGGTATCATATTTGCTCCCCTTTGCTCTCAATACCCATGAAAGTAACCTCAGAATACTTAGAATTATTTTGTCAATCTACTTCTAGTGCCATTGGTAGACATTTCTGCTTTTGTTTAAAAAAGGGAGGAGGATCTGTTGCTTAAAAAGAAAATACTTCTGCTAATGTGATGTTATGTTGGTTAAAAATGCTAACATTTTGCAAACAGGCATTCCTTAAATTGCTCCCACTAATTGCAATGTAGAATCTCTATATGAGAAGCCAACACAACCCTTACTTATGACAGGATAAAAATAGATGGCTTGGATCAAGATCAGCCCAGTTTAAAGCACCCTGACCCTAAAGACAAAGCTTCTCACAAGAGGATTGTGTGCTTTATAAACAAGAATACTAGTGTTTACATTGTTTTGGAAAAGTATC
>NW_015426258.1:0-1263 GCF_001527695.2 Protobothrops mucrosquamatus | reverse complement strand
ATTCTGGGAGTTGAGGTTCACTCCTCTTCCCCATCATTCCTAGCTGGCTGGGGGATTCTGGGAGTTGAGGTTCACTCCTCTTCCCCATCATTCCTAGCTGGCTGGGGGATTCTGGGAGTTGAGGTTCACTCCTCTTCCCCATCATTCCTAGCTGGCTGGGGGATTCTGGGAGTTGAGGTTCACTCCTCTTCCCCATCATTCCTAGCTGGCTGGGGAATTCTGGGAGTTGAAGTCCACCCATCATAATTTTCAAGATTGATAAACACTGGTTTAGAGCTTTCCCTGACCTGGTTACCCCATCTTATGTAAAGATAAGCTATTCAGTCACCATCACCACCACCACCACCCGAAAAAAAAAACCCTTCTCCTCTATCGGTTCATCCTTCAATTGCTCGGGGAGGTCCAGACACTGAGAAGAGCCTGAGAAGAAGGCCTCACTCATCCTGGTAGGGACCCCAGACTTATCTTCCACAAAGAGATAGAAGCCTTTTGGGTTGGAACTGAGGAGTTTGATGGCCACTTCGGTCATCTCGGCCAGCGATGGGTCGGTGCTGTTGTCTCGGTAAAGCTCGTATTTCATGTCTGAAGGTTCAAAGAGGCCTGGGGGAAAACAAGAGAGGCGGAATGGACCTTCCCACCACCAGTGAAGGCCTAGGCCAGGGGTAGGCAACCTTGGCTCTTTTATGACTCGTGGACTTCAACTCCCAGAATTCCTCAGCCAGCATGGGGGAACTATGGCCCCTTCATGACTCGTGGACTTCAACTCCCAGAATTCCTCAGCCAGCATGGCTCAGCTTGGAAACCTCTCCCTTTCCCCTCAACATGGCTGGCTCAGGGATTCTGGGAGTTGAAGTCCACCAGTCATAAAGCGGCCTAGGCCTAGGGCAGGGGTGGGCAACCTTGGCCCTTTTATGACTCGTGGACTTCAACTCCCAGAATTCCTGAGCCAGCATGGGGGAACTATGGCCCCTTCATGACTCGTGGACTCCAACTCCCAGAATTCCTGAGCCAGCATGGCTCAGCTTGGAAACCTCTCCCTTTCCCCTCAGCACGGCTGGCTCAGGAATTCTGGGAGTTGAAGTCCACGAGTCATAAAGCGGCCTAGGCCTAGGGCAGGGGTGGGTAACCTTGGCTCTTTTATGACTGTGGACTTCAACTCCCAGAATTCCTGAGCCAGCCACGCTGAGGGGAAAGGGAGAGGTTTCCAAGCTGAGCCATGCTGGCTCAGGAATTCTGGGAGCTGAAGTCCGCGAGTCATGAAGG
>NW_015426257.1:0-1263 GCF_001527695.2 Protobothrops mucrosquamatus | reverse complement strand
CCATAAAACCCCTTTGTTCACCCCCCTTCCCTTTCATCATATGACAGAATCCAGAGAGGGCAGAAATGGGGTTTTCCATAGTCGATAACTAGAGATGAAATATAATTGGATTCTGACACCACCATAGTTCATTAATCTGCAGCAGTATGGATATATTTATATATTTATTTGGCAGGTAAAGCATTTGTAAACTCTGTGGGAGTTTTCTCCCTTCCTTGCTCCACCGTCTGACATGGTAATTTTTGCAAAGTCCCCCGGCAAGGGTCTTCCTTCCAGGTGGACTAATTTTGCAAGTCCTATCTAATGTAAGGACCCACCCCACTTTGCACCTTAAGAAGACAGAACTCCTGGAATAGTTCTTCCAACAGGCATCATTTATTAAGAGAAAATGGTTGCAGGTGTTCTAGACAGGACTTGGGGTCCAAGCTCTCCCATTCAAGGTTTTAAGGGGTCCCCCAGTAGCCCCACCCCATCACCCCTTTCTTCCAGTGACAGTCCCAGGCATTACATTCCCACTCCTTTTTCCTCACTGCCAGGAAAGGAGACTTCAGAGAGGAGTACATGAAAGGTAATAGCCCCATTGTTATGGTTAGTCCTTTTGGTGATATCCACATTCAGTCCCTTTGAAGTTGAAATGGAGGAAGTGAGAGCTATAAAACCCCTCTGCTCATCTCCCTCCACCTTCATCGTATGACAGAATCCAGAGAGGGCAGAAATGGGGTTTTCCATAGTCGATAACTAGAGATGAATTATAATTGGATTCTGACAGCTTCATTACATCCTCAACCCCATCTCTACTGGCATGATAGCAATAAGTTTTGCTGTTGCAACTACTCAGTGGAGAAGATATCAAGTCTTAACAGGTTGTTGTTTTTTCACTTGTTCTTTCTTCCAAATCTTTTCTTGGAGTCTGGGGTCCTTGAAACAACACAGCAGGATAGAATTTGTTTAACATTTTGCATGACTGGATGTGTTTGGAGATTAAACTGAATATCTCAGGGGTTTACTTAAATAAGTCAATCAACCCTGACAAACATTCATCCTTTTTGTTGATCTTTATATGCTGGAAATAGGATCAACAAATATCTTAGCCATTCCTAAATCTGGCTTTGAAAATTAGACTAAAACTACCATTGTTTGACTAATCAGAATACAAATACATCAACAGTCATAATTTTTTCATATATTTTTCATTCTAGTTGATCTGTGGCAGATACACAGAAGCTTGAGCTGTGGGTTGGGAAAATTATCTAAAGTGACAAA
>NW_015426256.1:0-1263 GCF_001527695.2 Protobothrops mucrosquamatus | reverse complement strand
TGGGCCAGCTGGTGGTCGGCCTGCTCCGTCTCTGCCGCTTGCCAGCTACGCCTCGGCCGGTGCAGGGGGCGGAACCACGCATGCGCGGCACTCCCGGGCAGGGAAAGTCCTCGACTTACGACCGGTTGGGTAGTCCTCGACTTACGACCGGTTTAGTCCTCGACTTACGACCGGTTTAGTCCTCGACTTACGACCGGTTTAGTCCTCGACTTATGACCGGTTGGGGTCGCGGCATTAAAAAGGTTGAGAACCACTGATTTAGACAATCAGGTCCAACATTTTGCTCAGTGCAGGAATCCAGCCTTCCAGGGAGAAGGCTGTCGGTTCTCTGTTTGAACAGATCTACCAAAGGGGAGCCTTCCACCTCTCTGAGTAATTAGCTTTGTTGTTGTACTACTCTTAACTAGGATGTTTTTTGTAACATATAATTGGAATCAGCCTTCTTGGAATTTAAGCCCACTATTTTGCATCCCACAGTTGAAATAAGAGAGTTTTCAAGTATTTGAAGAGTGCTTTAGTAGCCCTTTCTGGAAAATAACCATATGCATCTAATTCAATATTTCTTAACAGGATGTAATTTTTAGTTATCCAATTATTTTTATGATGCTTATCTAAACCTGTTCCAATTTCTCTGAATTCTTCTTAAAGTGCAGTGTCTAAAATTGGACGTAATACTCAATGTACCATCTGAACGGAAGTATTAATTCCAATTATGTGTTTAATATTTTCCCCTTTCAATCTCATTTTTAAAAATGATAAAAAGATTTAGAATCTTTAGCAGTCTTTGGGAACTGAATCAAAACCTTTATTTAACTATATGAGACCCCAGGACTTCATGCTGGATTTTTCTACACTGGACAGTAATTGACAGGAGCTATTTGTAAAGAAGACTGGCTTTAAAATTGAAGATTAAATATCCAGAGATCACATTGACAAATATGAATTGTATGTTGTTTCAGAATAACTAAGCTATGGAATTATATTAAGCAAAATTTATCGAAGTGGGACAAATTTCAACTATCATTGTTGGGTAGATTTTTAGTAAGTAAGATGGATGTTTTATTGAGGATGCTATTCTTATTTCAGACAATACTGATATTGACAATTGATGTACCACTTAAATAATGGCAGAAAGATATTTCCAAGTATGTATGGTAAAAAAAATCATAAATTGTTGCAAGATGCTGAAGAAAGAGTCAGGTTAGGATTACCTGACTTAAAATTGTATTTTGCTGCTTGTTATCTGGTATGGATGAAAGATTG
>NW_015426255.1:0-1263 GCF_001527695.2 Protobothrops mucrosquamatus | reverse complement strand
TTCAAAATTTAAATGAGGTCAAAAACTACTACTAAGTATCCCAAGCAAAACTGATGAAAGAATTACACTGAAATTGAAAAAGAATTATAAATCTATGAAAAGATAAGAGCTAATGTTAAAAACTGTTCTGGCATTCAAAAACCCTAAAATAATTTATTTTTTCAGGCTTCTGTAAGATGAGATACAAACTATCACTCACAGCTTCCTTCAGTATCTGTATCTGAGATTATTATATATAATACAGGTGGATATATTATGAAACAGTGCACTCATCAGCAAAACGAACTGCAATCATAAACCAATAAATGCTGCAGAAATCCAGTACAATAAGTAACATGCTTGCTAGGACAACTGAAAATTAAGCTGAGGAAGAAATGCAATACAAAGATGTATACAGCTTCCTATAAGTAAGATAACACGACCAATGTTAGAGGAAAAATAAAAATATGCCTTTTTACCTCTTGCAAAAAATAGTGTATAAATAACAATGCTAGCATAAACCATGTTTTATGAACACATCAATTTATTTGTGTATAGTATCTGTTTTTAAATATGCTGTGAACCGCCCTGAGTCCTATGGGAGAAGGGCGGTATATAAATTAAATTATTATTATTATTATTATTATTATTATTATTATTATTATTATTATACTGTCCTTCTTCAATCTGATATCCTACCCACAAGGTCTCTATGTTTACCCCTGGAACCTATCTGCTATTCATAAACAAAGCCCACTAGCATCCTCCCCAGTTTTCTCTCCTCCAGCCCCAGCCTCCATATATGCCGTTTACCAATACAGACCATCATCATTTTCTTTAACTTGTCCGGACCAGTAAGGACAATGGGTGCTTGGTGGCAATGTTTTTTTTTCTTAAATCCTAAATTGCCACTGAGCTCCAACTGCGCCTACTCTTAGTGCCAAGCCCGGAATTACAACGACCGAGGCCTCCAATCTGCATGGTGGCAGCAGAGACTGAGAATTGTAGTCCAACACAACGGGAGAGCGGCAATGGAGAAACCTAACCAGGTACCTTCACACTATGTACGTCGTTTCAACGCAGAGAATCCAGCTCTCAACCGCCTCGACAGCCTGCGTTTGGGGTTTTCCTGCTTCTTTTCGGAACCACCTCTTCCATTGTTGTTGTTGTTGTTGTTGCCACTACTCTTTCTGCCCTGTGCCTCTGAAGCCCAGCCCCTGCCTTCTGTCAGCAGCCACCGCCTCCCAGCCCAGGCTGGATCAGAGGTTTCTCCACCTACTAACT
>NW_015426254.1:0-1264 GCF_001527695.2 Protobothrops mucrosquamatus | reverse complement strand
GAGTTAGGGTACAGAGAGCCAATGCCTCATCAATCTTCAAACGCTTCGCCCTCGTTAAGACTGGATTACCAGCAGGAAGGGGCGTGACAAGTTTTGCATACTTGGTCTCAAGAGCAGGCAGACAAAGGAAACCCATTGGTGGAGTCTCCGTCTCCGTACTGAGAAAAGGCGTTCAGGTAAGACCAACGCCCCTTCTCTAAAAAGCAAAAAAATATCTTCCCATGTCTTCTCATATAGCAGGGGTGTCAAACTGCCCGCCCGCAGGCTGGTTTTATCATACCGAAGCCATGCCCACCCCATTGCCAGCAATGCAAAAAGAGTTGCGATACGTCGCAACACATCACGTGACGTGGTGAGTTTGACACCCGTGTCATATAGATAAATAAACCTTCAAGACCTCATCATTCAAACTTATTCAAGAGAAAATCCATTAAGAATGACCAGAAACAGTAATTTACTGACAATTTTAATCTTTAATCCCTTCAAATCACATCACAGAAATTAATTTCTTACCATCTTCTCTTTATCTCTTCTCAATTTTAATACCATAGCATATCACTTTCTTTAAAATGCAACAAAACCTCTACTCTTCCCATATTTTATCCATAAACAAATCTTTAAAATTTCATAATCTGTAGTCAAGAAAAAATATTAAAAGCTTCTAAGAAAAAATATACAGGTAGTCCTTCACTTACAACCCTTCATTTAGTGACCATTCAAAAATGGCATTGAAAAAAGTAATTGTTTTTTACAATTACGACCATTACATTATCCCCATTGTCATGTGCAAATTCATTGGGGAAGCCAGATTCACTTAACCATGTTACTAACTTAACAACTGCAGTGATTCATTTAACAACTGTGGGAATAAAGATCATAAAATGGGGCAAAACTCATCTTAGCAACTTAGTAACATAAATTTTGGACTTAGTTGTGGTGGTGAGGACTACCTGTATACAATTAACCTTCGCCAAGGAAGCCAATTTAAAGCCATTGTAGGAGAAGCAGTGGCAGAACCTGGGTGCAGAGTCAAAAGAAGAATCAGCCTAAAGTCTTTACATAGCTACAAATGGAGTAAGTCCAACCCCTCTTGAATTCTGTTGACCCTTATCTAATGCCAAGATAGTTAAGTAGATTTTTGTGCGTAGGCAGGATTAATCAGTTTGATTATCAGTTTGATTGCAACTTCACATGTTATCTTAGTCTTCTGCGCCTGACACAAATGTAATCAGTTGGTGCAATATCCTTGTTATGGTGTAGGTAC
>NW_015426253.1:0-1264 GCF_001527695.2 Protobothrops mucrosquamatus | reverse complement strand
GGGGCACATGGGGCAGTTCCACCCCACCACCCCTGCCCTAGTTTGATTTTCAGGCATGTGCCTCGTCCCCAAACTAGGGCTTATTTTGGGGGTAGGGTTTATATTAGGCCCACCCCCAAAAATCAAGCTAGGGCTTATTTTCAGAGTAGGCCTTATTTTCTGGGAAACACAGTACTTAGCCCAGGGGTAGGCAACCTTGGCTCTTTTATGACTCGTGGACTTCAACTCCCAGAATTCCTGAGCCAGCATGGCTCAGCTTGGAAACTCCCTTTCCCCTCAGCATGGCTGGCTCAGGAATTCTGGGAGTTGAAGTCCACGAGTCATAAAAGAGCCAAGGTTGCCTAACCCTGACTTAGCCTCTTCATACCTATGGAAGCAGTAAGGGTGTATTTAGTTTTTCACATATGGCTTCTCCATTTTGGCTTTATTTTTGTAAAATAAATGATGACATGGAGTGTTGTTCATCTGAAGTTGTATTTATCTACTTTTAAGAACTGGTAAAGAGCAGATGATTTTTACTATGTCCCGATACGTAAAACGAGAGTGTATTTATTCACACGACTGTTAGTCCATAATAGCAGGGGGGAAAAAAGTCTGGTTATCTCTTTCCTGCTAAAATATTTTATGAAAAGACACTCCTGGTTTTACAATACAGGTAATCCTCAACAGTTTGCTTAGTGACCAATAGAAGTTACAACGGTACTGAAAAAAAGTTACTTATGATCATTTTTCACACTTATGACCATTGTAACAATCACGGTCATGTGATTTACATTCAGATGCTTGACAACCGACTCATATTTATGACCGTGGCAGTGTCCTGGAGTCATGTGATCTGCTTTTGCGACCTTCTGACAAGCAAAAGTCAATGGGAAAACCAGATTCACTTAACAACCGTGTTACTAATTTAACAACTGCAGTGATTCGGTTAACAAATGTGGCAAGAAAAGTTGTAAAACGGGGCAAAACTCACTTAACAAATTTCTCACTTAACCACATAAACTTTGGGATCAATTGTCGTAAGTTGAGGACTGCCTGTAGTGGAAATCAAATCCCATTTTTTTTTTGGCCTCGGTGGCTTCCCATTCCTGCCTTCTTTGTCTTCCTAGCCCAGTGGTAGGCAACCTTGGCTTTTATGACTCGTGGACTTCAACTCCCAGAATTCCTGAGCCAGCATGCTGGCTCAGGAATTCTGGGAGTTGAAGTCCACGAGTCATAAAAGAGCCAAGGTTGCCTACCCCTGTGACCTAGCCTTAACCTACAG
>NW_015426252.1:0-1264 GCF_001527695.2 Protobothrops mucrosquamatus | reverse complement strand
TCTCTCTCTCTCTCTCTCTCTCTCTCTGTCTCTCTCTCTCTCTCTCTCTCTCTGTCTCTCTCTTCTCTCCTCTCTCCCCCTTTGTCCCTCTATCTCTTCTCCTTTCTTCCCCCTTTCTCCCCCTCTCTCTCCTCTCTCCCCCTCTTTCTCTCTCTCTCCTCTCTCTCTCCCCCTTTCTCCCTCTCTCTCTCTTCTCTCTCTCCTCTCTCCCCTTTTGTCCCCCTCTCTCTCTTCTCCTCTTTCTCCCCTTCTCCCTCTCTCTCTCTCTCTTCTTTCCCCCTCTTTCTCTCCCTCTCTCTTCCCCTGTCCTCCCTCCCTCTCTCCCTCTCTCTTCCCCTGTCCTCCCTCCCTCTCTCCCTCATTCTCTCTTTCCTTTTCCAGGGATGAATGGCAGAGACGCTGCACGGAAATTGTGGCCATAGACGCTTTTCATTTCCGATGTTTTCTCGATCAGTTCACTCCGGAGAAAATCAGAAGAGAGCTGAACAAGGCCAGTAACTTCTTAATCCCTCTTGCTCTGTCGAGTTTTGTTTTGTTTTTGTTTTGTTTAAATTTTATTTTTGCAGCTGTGCCCTTAACGTCAGATTGACGCTGTGGCTTAAAAACAGCAAATCCAATAATAATAATAATAATAATAATAATTATTATTATTATTATTATTATTATTATTATTATTATTATTATTATTATTATTATTATTATTATTATTATTATTATTATTATTATTATTATTATTATTATTATTTAAAAAGCAAAGTCTACCAACCCCATTATAAGCAACCTGAATAGCGACCCTCGTCACGGGAACTTGAAAAACCAACACAGAGTTTCTTCTCTGCCCGCAGGCCTACTGTGGCTTCTCTCGGCCTGGCGTCCCTCCACATCACCTTCCAGCGGTGGCGACAGGAAACTGGGGCTGTGGCGCTTTTGGAGGAGACCCGAGACTGAAAGGTAAACGTTACTCTCCTTGCAGTTAAATCTCGGGGGGGGGGGGGTGGCTGTCATGACCCCTTGCTATTTCTACAGCTTCAGGCAAGAATGATGAAGAGCAAGAACGGGTCAGGCGAAGGCTGAGATAAAGTTCTTCCTTCCGGGCTGCAGGACTTGAGGAACAAGACTGGATGGGAGGAAGGACTGAGGGGAAAGCAACATCTGTCCATGCCAAGAGGAAGGGGAGGTTTGGCCTAAGCCAGTGGTGGCGAACCTATGGCACGCGTGCCAGAGGCGGCACTCGGAGCCCTCTCAGTTGGCACGTGTGCCGCCG
>NW_015426251.1:0-1264 GCF_001527695.2 Protobothrops mucrosquamatus | reverse complement strand
ACTTTTAGTATTAGTATTGTTTAACAATATGGATATTCTATTGTTTAATAATTAGGATACTAATTTGTTTATGTTTTAATTATTATTATTATATTTATGTTAAAGGGGAGTTAAAGCGCATTATGGATTTGGTTATTTATATAGTTGGTTAATGTTAGTTAGATTATGATTATTATATTTGTAACCCTGTATTTAGCTCTGGGAAGTGGGGGAGGGAGAGGGGGGGATTAGGGTGGGTGGGTTTAGGGGTTTATATTGTAATTTTTATAAAACTTTTCAATAAAAAAAAAGAAGTACTGGCTGACTTGAGATGGCTGAAGGAACATTGATTCTCCTCATTAAACATAGGCATGCACCTTGAAAAGTGACAGCACGTAGAGATTACATTTGCATTTTCTATCGACTCCTTTATGAGAAGGGTTACCTATTGGAATATGCAAGAAGTATTTCTTTCTTTCTTTCTTTGTATTTACTACAGTGTCCGTGCCGCTAAATCTACACAAGGCTCTAAGCTGCTTACAATTTAGCGCACACAGGAAAATAAGATCCGTAGATCAAATTGTAAAATAAGATCCAAATTCATAGTAGATAGCAATATCACTGTTTTGGGGAAGTTGTGTTGAATGGTGGTCATCAACAAGAAGAGAGTCAGTTGTCCAGAATGGTATAGGATCTCCTAAGTAAGTAAGTAAGTAAGTAAGTAAGTAAGTAAGTAAGTAAGTAAGTAAGTAAGTAAGGAAGGAAGGAAGGAAGGAAGGAAGGAAAGAAGGAAGGAAGGAAGGAATGAGGGAGGGAAGAAGGAAGGAGGGAAGAAGGAAGGAAGGAAGGACGGAAGGAAGGAAGGAAGGAAAGAAGGAAGGAAGGAAGGAAAGAAGGAAGGAAGGAAGGAAGGAAAGAAGGAAGGAAGGAAGGAAGAAAGTAAGTAAGTAAGGAAGGAAGGAAGGAAGGAGGAAGGAAGGAAGGAAGGATGGACGGATGGAAGGAAGGAAAGAAGGAAGGAAGGAAAGAAGGAAGGAAGGAGGAGGAGGAGAAGAGGACAGGTGGATTCCAATCAAAGAGGGATCTGAAGAAGTAAAAGACATCAATCCAAAGGTGCTTTTCCAAAACACAACTGGACTTTCTTGGTTTCTTTCCTTGAAAATGTTTCGTTTCGTATCCAAGAAACGTCTTCAGTTCTAGCTCAGTTAGAACTGAAGAAGCTTCTTGCATGAGAAGCAAAATGTTTTCAATGAAAGAAACCAAGAAAGTCCAGTTGCCTTTTTTT
>NW_015426250.1:0-1264 GCF_001527695.2 Protobothrops mucrosquamatus | reverse complement strand
GATATATCAGGGAAATATTTTGTGCTATTGATTAAACGTATAACAGCTGCTTCTTAAGTATTAATTTTAGCTACTGGCAAGATAATACAAGATAATTCAGAAGAAGGTGGCTAAGGGAGATACAAAGAGGTTAAAGATAAAGAATCAAAGCAAATGATAACAATATTGTTTTTAATACAGCATATGATCTTAAGCTAATTAGATTTATCAGCTCAGCCATTTTGACAACTGACAAGCAATTGGTACTAAACAAGATTTCTATCTTATCTCTTTTTTCATGGGAATAAGTAGGCTACAAAGATTACACCAAAGAAGAAGTTCAAGTTTTTCCTTTTGTTTTTTAGCATGTGCTGTCCCTGTTTATTTATTTCACATTTGGTGATTCTTATGACACAATTTCATTGAAGACAAATTTGATTATCCTTTTTAATGAGAACCATCTCAAACTTCACTGTCATATATTTTCCTAGTTCCTGAAATGAATTTAGTTTTGTCAATATAAACTCTTTTGGGGGGAATTTGTGTGCTGTTTAGAAGCAGTTAAATCTGAAATAAAATATTCTTCAGAATGTACATTCCACAAGAGTTTAAGAACATATTAGTAATAATTATAACATTTTTGTCCTAACTTTTTAAAAATTTGGTCAAGTTGATAAACATACCTAATACGCTTGCTTCCTATATTTTCCCACAACAACATTGAAAGATGGGTTGGGCTGAAAGAGAATGACTGACCCAAAGTCACCCAGTCTGTTTTCATTTCTAACAGAGGCCAAGAACTCACAGTATTTTGGTTTCTAGGCCAGATCTTTGGATTCTCTCTTAATAATTAAATGTAATAAATGCACTTCCTATGGGAAATATTCAGACTGATCAAGAGTTATACAAAAAAGTTTAGAAGACAAGATGATAAACAGAGGAGGTAGTATAGATACGAAAGTATGTTGTATTTTTAGTTTGAATTGGAAACAATAAGGAAAAGAATATTATGTCAACTACTGTTAGGACTGTATTATACATTGATTTACTAAAAGCACTGCAATGTGCAGAATATAATTATCTTGACTTCTTTGAGGATTTTGAAATTAGAGTCAGTTCAGGAAATATAAACAAATTCTAAATGATCAGCAAAGAGCAATTCCTCTCTGGATAAGGCCTTTCTGTATATTACAAGAACAGCAGAACTGTGTATTTGCAACTTAGTTTGTTCAAATGAAAAATTAGATTAACATGATTTAGAATTTAGCTTAATTTAGTAATTTAT
>NW_015426249.1:0-1264 GCF_001527695.2 Protobothrops mucrosquamatus | reverse complement strand
GAAAGAAGGAAAGGAAGAGGGAAGGAAGGAAGGAAGGAAGGAAGGGTGAAAAAGAAAGAAAGAAAAGGTGAAAAAGAAAAGGAGGGTTAGGGTTAGAAAAGAAAGAGAGAAAGAAAGAAAAAGAAAGAGAAAGAAAGGAAGAAAGAAGGAAGGAAAGAAGGAAAGGAAGAGGGAAGGAAGGAAGGAAGGGTGAAAAAGAAAGAAAGAAAAGGTGAAAAAGAAAAGGAGGGTTAGGGTTAGAAAAGAAAGAAAGAAAGAAAGAAAGAAAGAAAGAAAGAAAGAACCCTCCCGTTCTTTCACAGCCCCCTTCACCCTTCTCTCCTTCCACCCCCCCCCCGGCTAAGCCACGTGGGAGACCCGAGGCCAGCCCAAAGACCCCGCCCTCTTCCACCCGTGGGCGGGGCGGGGGGCGGCCAGCCCCTCCCCTCCCGCCTCCCTCCTCCTCCTCCGGGGCGGGGGGGAGCGGGGGGGCCTCGCGGAGGGAGGTTTTAAAGGCGGGCGGCGGCGGCGGCTCCGGCCGAGGCGCGGCGGGGACGCTCTGGGGGCTGCCGGCTTCTCCGCGAGCGGCGCGATGCTGACCAGCTGCGGGCAGAAGCTGCTCCTGTCTCTGCTGGGCTCCACGCTGACCTGCCTGCTGGTGCTGATGGGCGAGCAGCCCGGCGGCCCCGGGGCTCTCCTCCTCCGGCGCGGGGGGGCGCAGGGCTGGCGGCGGAGCGGGGAGCCCCCCGGGCGGGACCCCGGCCCGCAGCTCCGCTCCTTCAGCGGCTACTTCAGCCAGCTCAGCCGGGCCAAGAGGGAGGCTGGCCCCGCGGCGGGGAGGCAGCCGCAACCGGCCCCCGCGGCCCCCGCCGCCCCCCGGGAGGAGATCTCGCCCCGGGACGTTTTCATCGCCGTCAAGACCACCAAGAAGTTCCACAAGGCGCGGCTGGAGCTGCTGCTGGACACCTGGATCTCGCGCCACCCGGAGATGGTAAGGGGGGCAGGGCATGGGGGTGCTGGGGAGGGGTCCCCCCTTTGGAGAGGACCGGGGAGGGGGGCGCTTGCTTTGAACCCCATGGCCTCTCTGACCTCCCCCTCCAAACCCGCCCTCCGGGGGGCTGGAAGGAGGATCGGCGCTCGGGGCATCCTCCGGAGCCCCCTTTCCCCAGCCCGGGCCGGCGGCCCTCTGCACGAGGACAGAGGCGCTCTCGCTCGCTCGGTGCCGGGCGCTCGCAAAAGCGCGGGCGCCTGCAGCGATGGGCAGGGCGGGGAGGCGGAGGCTGCG
>NW_015426248.1:0-1264 GCF_001527695.2 Protobothrops mucrosquamatus | reverse complement strand
TGATGATGATGATGATGATGATGATGATGATGATGATGACTGTTACAGTCATATCCACCTGCCATGTATTACAGCTACAGGAATTGGATACATCTAGTCTAATGAAAAGAAGGACTAGGGGAAAGATGGTAGTAGTGTTCCAATATTTGAGGGGCTCCTACAAAGATGAGGGGGTCAAACTATTTTCCAAAGCACCAAAAGGCATGGCAAGAAATAATGGTGGAAACTAACCAAGGAGAGAAGCAACCTAGAACTAAGGAGACATTTTGTAACAGTGAGAGCAATCAATCGATGGAGTAAGTTGCCTTCAGAAGTTGTGGGTGCTCCATCATTGGAGGCTTTCAGTAAGAGATTGGACAACCATTTGTCTCAAATGATATAGGGTCTCCTGCTCAACCTGGGTTTTGGACTAGAAGATCTCTGAGGTCCCTTCCAACTCTATTATTCTGTGTTCTATGTTCTATTACCTACTTTGTCCACAAACAATGAATATTTGCTTACATTGCTTTCTATCTCTACCTAAGCCCTAATAGAAAATTAAATGTCGCAATCCCAAACTTTCCACCAAATGTATTCTCTCATCAAATTTTGTTGTATTTCATGAGTAGACTTTATTGTTTTCTATAGGTCATTATACATTTCCTTAACCTGATACCATCCATATATATTGGAGAAACCATAGCATAATTCTTCCTGGCCAGCATGAGAATTGTTTAAGTTGACATTTGGACTTATGAAGTTCACCAGATTGGACAAGTGATCTAGTTATCAGTTGATTTCAGAATATCTAAAACTGGACAAGCACTTCAGGTTTTGGCTGCCAGATTTTTGCAGTGTCCCTTCTTTTCTCACATGTATGTTGAATAGGTAGTACATTTAGTAGGTACTGTTACTTACTGATTGGAGTTTGATGCTCAAGCCCAGATTGAAAGTCAACATTCTAATAATAATAATAATAATAATAATAATAATAATAATAATAATAATAATAATAATAATAATAATAATAATAATAATGAAGTTGGAAGGGACCTTGGAGATCATCGAGTCCAACCCCCTGCCCACGCAGGAACCCTACACCATTTCAGACAAACGGCTGTCCAGTCTCTTCTTAAAAACTTCCAGTGTTGGAGCATTCACCACTTCTGGAGGCAGGTTGTTCCATTGGTTAATTGTTCTAACTGTCAGGAAGTTTCTCCTTAGTTCTAAGTTGCTTCTCTCCTTGATCAGTTTCCACCCATTGCTTCTCGTCCTGCCTTCAGGC